>NW_028318614.1:814166-965833 GCF_062004578.1 Staurois parvus | reverse complement strand
AGTGACATCTTGCTTACTACTTTGCAAGTGATCACTGATTGGCCAATCAGTGATCACATGATCGGGACCTCGTACAGAGGTCCCATCCGACGATCGGTGTTACACTGTGTCCGGAGGACACAGCGGGCACCGGATCGCGGTGCTGCGCACTCCGAGGGAGCGCGCACAAGCAAGTGCGTGGAGGCCGTTTATAAACGGCCACCCGACCCTGCACTGCCACTGTCCGGCCGTTTATATGCAATGGCCGGTCGGGAAGTGGTTAATTGGCTCCTGTCTAAATTGGCCCTAGTTTGCATATGTATGAATGTAAGTTAGGAACCTTAGATTGAATGCCCCTGGAAGGTTAGGGACTGATGTGAATGTGCAAGTGCTTCATAATTGAAGGCTCTATATAAGTACCTGTAATAAATAATTAAAATTACATACATGTGCGTAATTTGGCGTTAAGTGATGTTGTCCAACAAGTCAAATTTGTGTTTTAAATGCAATGGCATGCTTTCTTTGTGTGCTTTTTACTAATAATTATTGCAATTCTAGTTTAAAGTATTTCTATACCATTTTAAATGTTTAAAGAAGACTAATTGCCTGTCTTTATAAATACTTACGTTTCATACAAAAGGTGCAGTGCACTATAATTGACATTATATATGACGCAAATGCTCGAATCAGATGATGGTCCATCACCATTAAAAACATATAAGGCTCCCAGCACCTTGGAGAGAAAGAAAGGATACTACCCTACTATATGCATAACCCACTGTATGTGCTGCAAGAGTGACACCTAATGGCCACAACTACATATTGCAGTATACAGGACTTGGGCAAAACAATATTCTCAAATGGAGAAGAAAAAAAAAAAAAAGGATAAATTATTCACAAGCACAGACAGCATGTAAATTTTCATTAAAAAAATAAAGTAGAAAGCAATGTTTTAAATGAAACACTTATTCAATGCAAGATACATTTTCCATAGCACTCCCTTGGATTTGAGAAGTCCAACTTCCTAAAATAAACTACATGGCAAACCTATTATACATGGAAAGGCAAATGAGCACCGTTCCACCCAAATAAATCTTTCTGCCACGTCTTTCATTTTGGCCAGCTTCCTATATAACAGAGCAGGGTTTGTCTGGCTGAGGGAACCATAAACACAGGTAACTGCATCAGACTGGCTGAATGGGTGACTAATCCACTTATTTTATTAACGTGTCTGTTAGTATTGCATGCTCCTCGATTCAGAGCTAAACTCCAGACAGAAAGTCAAATAGGAAGCAGCAAATGTATTTCTTTTTGAACAGCTTTACCTGCTTAAAAAAAAAATGAATTCTGTTAAGCCAGACTTGTGATTCAGCCATGCCAGACAAGTCCTGGGCCTTTCTGCAGACCATTCTGCACCAATAGAGGATTACAGAACGCTTATATGAAACAAGCAGCTGCTTAGCCAAATTCAGTGTAAAAAATGATTCACTGATTTTAATAAAAATATGTATAAATTGGATTAAAAAGTATTTTAATCTGCCCAGAGTCAAAGTCTGATTGACTATAACAAACTACATACCTTGCAAAGAATTATTTTACAATACAATATAGGAAGATATGGTAAAGATAACCATCAACTGAAAGGAGAAGATGAAAGCTCCTTTGGCTATACTGCGGGTCACTGGAGTGCATTTAGTTGTGCACTCCTGTGCCCCAGGGCTAAAGCCTGCTGTTGGCTGATGGTGCAGAGCTGCTGCAGGCTCTGCAGGGATCCCAAAAATAATGTCGGGATCCAACCAGATGCCTGACCAGCATCTGCTCAGCAGCATGCTGAAAGCCAGCTGCTCCCGCCCCCTCCACCTCCACAGCCTGGCGTTTCCAATGAGAAATGGAGGAGCAGAGCAGAAAGTGGTGACTGCCTCTGCTCTGTGCTTAGAGCAGACCGAGAACTGAGCAATCAGCCATCTTTGATTGCTTGGTTCTCAGTGTAGAGCTGGCGGGGGACAGATGCAGCATCGGATCAATACCCACTCTGGACACAGAGCCACTCCAGGCTCTGCAGGGATCCCAAAAATAATGTTGGGATCCAACCAGATGCCTGAGCAGCACCTGGCTCAGAAGCACGCTGAAAGCCTGAGCCAGCTGCTCCCGCCCCCTCCACAGCCTGGCGCTTCAGTGAGAACTGGAGGAGCAGAAAGTGGTGAATGCCACTGCTCTGTGCTTATTTTATTTTCAGGTACTTATATATCGCCGTCAATTTACACAGCACTTTACATATATATTGTACATTCACATCAGTCCCTAACTCTCAAGGGGCGTACAATCTAAGGTCCCTAACTTACATTCATACATACTAGGGCCGATTTAGACAGGATCCAATTAACCTACCAACATGTCTTTGGAGTGTGGCAGGAAACCGGAATACCTGGAGGAAACCAAGGCAGGCACAGGGAGAACATGCAAACTCCAGGCAGGTGGTGTCATGGTTGGGATTTGAACCAACGACCCTAGTACTGCCAGGCGGGAGTGCTAACCATTTAGCCACTATGCTGCCCATGTTTAGAGCAGACCCGAGAACTGAGCAATCAGCCATCTTTGATCGCTCAGTTCTCAGTGTAGAGCTGGCGGGGGACAGATGCAGCATCGGATCAATACACAGCCAGTATGCCCAGGGTCGGCGTTTTTGCAGAGTTCTGGCCGCAGGCAGTTGGTCTGTATACATTCAGCCATAGCAGAGTGTTGCTGCATCCAAAAGTGGTGTTTAGCCGCCTCTGAATGCAGCAAACTCCTGTCTGATTGTAACCTACGCAGTGAAGTCCCAATCTTTCTTTTGCACTGCAGTTTAAAAGAATAAAGCTTAAATATACAATATACAGGCATCAGTTGTTCCATCTCCTCCAATTTTAAGCCCTGGTTCACGCTGATGCGGTGCAGCACATCGCATGTGATTCGCGCAGGAACCGTACTGCATTCCTGTGCAAATCACATGCGATTTCTGTGCGGTGCAATCTGAGCCATACATTTTGTATGGCTCAAATCGCACTGCATCCGCACCAAAAAAGTGCAAGGCCCTTTTTTAGTCCGCACCAGAATCGGACCACATTCGGTGTTCACACCCATGTGGTCCGATTCTGCACATTGCATCACGTTTTGTGAACTGATTTTGCGATGTCGCTAACGTAATATACACACCTGCAATGGTTTGTGTGAATAGGGTGCGATTATTAGGCTGAATGTTAATTAAACTTCATTTTTAACCTGCTCAAATTGCAAAAACAAGCCATAAAGACACAAAAATGAGTGCCAGAACAAAAGTGATTAAAGAGTCTAAGACATTTTTAATTGTTGACAGATTGGTCATATAAAAACATCCAATGTGTTTACTCCCACCCCCTTCATCATGGCTCACCACAGGAAAAAATGTGAATGGAATCAATGACCACAGAGAGCTAGAATTAGATTCTGCTTGTGGAGTAACAATGTAGCAATTGCGGAGTGGCAATTTCACATATAATCCATTGGGATATCACAAGGGTCAGTCCAAGAAATATTGATTACATACTGGCTTCTTGTATCTCTCTGGCCCTTCAGCTGTGCGATTTTGGTACCTGGATTTCCCAGGTTTCTCAGCTCCTGTGGCCATTAAAGGAAAACTTCCAGGATAGCAATAATCAAGTTGTCACTGCTGACTTTCTGGCTCCTGGGCTATTATCATAACGGCTTTACTATCTACTAAGTCAGGGACTTGGAACAGCCACACAATGTCTTAAAAGTCTCAGTTCCTACCCTGTATATGCTTGTTCTTGGTTATTGGCTCATTAGATCAGCCCTTGAGATTGCAAGGGAAACTTAGTGGATTTGGGATTTTCTTTTTTTCCCTTGTTTTTTTCATTCAATGTTGTTTTATACCTATGACTGAAATACAATCTTTGCATCAAATGATGAGTCATCCACTTGTGAGTATAAATTGCAGTTTGAGCTATTGAGGTCTATAAACAACAAGCTTTTTACATCAAAGAAGCTAAATGCAGAGACCATAAAACATGAAAAAACCTAAAGCCTACTGGATTGAAAGGATACAAAATATTATTATTCAATATTTTATATCTAATTGACTAAAACAAATATTTTTTTTTTTTTTTTTTTTTTACTAGCACCAGACTTCATATTGGTCCAAGGTTTAAGCTTTTAATCCATTTTACTTTCCTACTTTGTTTTGCCATCTTTGAAAGTTTGATATAAGCCAATGACTTTGCAAATTGTTTCCCGATACAAAGGAGGACTTCAGCGTTGCAGATAAAACAGTGTACAGTTATATACCAATCACCATTCAACACACTTCATAGCACATAGCTTATACAACAGCAATATTGAGAGCAATGATATGCACTAACCCTTAGCAATCAGATTTAAAGAGCTACAGTCCCATTCAGGGCAAAGTGACTGTCTCCTGATAACCCACCTTAGCAAGGTAAACTCTCTGATCTATGCTCCCTTCATACTTCTGGAGTCAACCCTGGGTAAGCTCTGGAGATAAGCTGATCCAGGGAATATCTGGATCTTAACAGTAAGAGCTGTGAAAATGTGGAATAGACTCCCGCAAGAGTTGGTTCTGGCCAGTTCAGTGGATTGTTTTATAAAAGGCCTGGATTCTTTCCTAGATACACAGAATATAACTGGATACTAACATTTATAGGTAAAGTTGATCCAGGGAATATCCGATTGCCTCTCGGGGGATCAGGAAGGAATTTTTTCCCCTGCAGGAGCAGATTGGATCATGCTTTGCTGGGGTTTTTGCCTTCCTCTGGATCAACTGTGGGTATAGGATTATAACTTTTTTTTTTTAATGGTTGAACTGGATGGACTTTTGTCTTTTTTCAGCCAGACTAACTATATAACTAGCTTTCTTAAGAATAGGACATCACTGTGACAGTGAGTGGGCCTAGCGATTGATCTTAGGTAACATGTCACATAAGCCCTGTAATGTTAGAGTTGGGGGGGAGGGGTGTTGGAGAGAGGGTGAATGGTGGCACTGTCACTTTTCCCTGAATGACAGTTTAGTGTAGTCATACTCATTGGATGATAACGGATAACTGCCAGGTATCAGTTACGGAACAGTGCTCTTGCATTCTATCAATACAGTACAAATATTTGAATGTTTGTCAATGTTATGCAAGAATCTATTTACTTACAACAGCAAAAAACACCACTCTGAATCCATTTTGGATAAATTATTAACAGAATACTTGGAAAATGCACCTCCACTATTTTCTGACAAATATAAATACATCAAGGCTGGGCAGTAAAACTGTCAATATATAATATAAAGCACCTTTTTTCTGAACAAATCTTATCCCCTACCAGGAGGAGACTGTATGGTGTGAGTTGTTATGACAGCATTCTGTAGACACAGCTATCTCTTCAGTTTCCCAGCACTAGTTAACTACATTTCAAAGCACAATGGTTAAAGAACTTGCATACATTAAAGCAGAATCAAACCCTCCTATCCTTTACAGGCAAGGAACCTGCCATCTGTTTGATCTGTGCTTGATCAGCTATGACACCAGCCATTTGACAGTTCGGTTGAAAGCATTTGTGACTCACAATTATCATTCACAGCATGCCTTGAATGTAACTGTCTTTGCTCCAGAGGAAGTCATATTTGACAAAATGTGTAGGGTGGAGCTACGTGTTGACGTCATCACGTTACCGGAAGTGATGGAGGTATCGCTTTGTTTGTCAGCCAAATCAGCTTTCCTATTGAACAATAACTCCTGCATATACGCAAGTGCATTTTTATCATGAATAAATGTTTTAAAAATTAGTTTACACTATGTGGAGTGTTTGCTTTATCATTCCTTTCTGAGAGTTGGGTGGATAATAACCGGAAATGGATGATGGATGCGAGCCAGCAATAATGGTGCAGTCTGCATGAATTTCCATTTCACATGCTTTTTAGGACTTCTCTTTACCTAGAGAGTCATTTAATTCAGGTAAGCCAGCATTTGTACCTTTGATGTGGTGGTAGAATACACGTTTGTGAATTTGAATTGAATATACACTGTGAGCAGAATTATTATGCAAGAGAGTATTTTGACCAAATCATCATTTGTAAGCATATTGTCCAACTCCAAGCTGTGTAAACTTAAATGCCATTTGGATTTAAGCAGATCAGGTGATGTGTATCTATGTAATGAGGTAGGGTGCGACCTAAGGCGATCAACACCCTATATCGAGGTGTGCGTATTAGGCAGCTTCTTTTCCTCAGTCAAAATTGGGCCAAAAGAGAGATTTACCGGACTCTGAAAAGTCAAAAAATTGTAAAAAGTCTTTCAGAGTGATGCAGCACTCTTGAAATTGCTAAGATAGTGAGATGTGATCACAGAACCAAACGTTTTTTTTTTGCAAATAGTCAACAGAGTCGAAAGTAACGTGTTGAGAAAAAAAAGATGCAAATTAACTGGCAAAGACTTGAGAAGAATCAAACGTGAAGCTACCAGGAACCGATTAATTTCCAATGGCGTCACATTCCAGAACTGCAACTTACCTGGAGGGCCCAAAAATACAAGGTGTTCAGTGCGCAGAGACATGGCCAAGGTATGGAAGGTTGAAACCCAACCACCAATGAATAAGACACATAAGTTGAAATGTCAAGACTGGGCCAAGAAATATCTGAAGACAGGTTTTTCAAAGGGTTTATAGACTGATGAGATGAGAGTGACTCTTGACAGACCAGATGGATGGGCCCGTTGCTGGATCAGTAACCGGCAGAGCTCCACTTCCACTCAGACGTCAGCAAGGTGGAGGTGGGGTACTGGTATGGGCTGGTACTATTAAACATGAGCTAGTTGGACCATTTTGGCTTGAAGATGGACTCAAAATCAACTCCCAAACCTACTGCCAGTTTTTAGAAGACACTTTCTTCAAGCAGTGGTACAAGAAAAGTCTGCATCTTTCAAGACCAAGATATTTATGCAGGACAACGCTCCAACGCATGCATCGAAGTACTCCACAGTGTGGCAAGCCAGTAAAGGAATTAAAGAATAATGACATGGCCCCCTTCCTCACCTGACCTAAACCCTATTGAAAACTTGTGGACCCTTCTTAAATGGGAGATTTATGGTGAAGGAAAACAGTACACTTCTCTGAACAGTGTCTGGGAGGCTGTGGCTGCTGCTGCGCAAAAAGTTGATGGTCAACAGATCAAGAAACTGACAGACTCCATGAATGGAAGGCTTATTACTGTTATTGAAAAGAAGGGTGGCTATATTAGTAAGTGATTTTTTTTCAAATGTCAGAAATATTTATTTGTAAATTTTGAGTTGTTTATTATTCTCACTTTAACAGATGAAAATAAACAAGTTAAGTGGGAAAATGTTTGTTTTTCATTTAGTTGCATAATAATTATGCATACTAATAGTTGCCCTATAATTGTGCACACCTAGATATTCTCCTAAGAAAGCCCAAACCTCATTTTTACTTTCTTAAATATTCAGGTTTGAGGTTTATTAACATATTGGATTGACCAAGAGCACTAGTTATTCAATAATGAAATGAATCCATAAAAATGCAACTTGCCTAATAATTGTGCACAGAGTATACATCGGCTTCCTTTTTTTATGTAGACTTAACACTTTATGAACTGGAAATTTAATTTTTTTAATTATATATATATATTCATCAATTAGCAATTTTATTGTATTTATGGTATTTTTATAACACATGTATTTTGATGGATTTATTTATTATGATTGATACTTGTATTTATGCCCTACTTTGTCACATATTGTTAGCACGCCACTTTTTTTTTTACATGCTTGGTTTACAATGAGAAATAGTGTGGTTATCACTTTTTGAGCATAGACGCAGTTTTCTTTTTTCTTTTTCTGAATGCAGCTCTCGCACCTAGTAAACAAAGGGTAAGTAATCATCAGACATCATCATCAGATACATATATTTAAGATAGCTGCGCTGGGGAAAGCTACGCTGGGAATGTAATGTACACTATATTGCCAAAAGTATTGGGACACCCCTCCAAATCATTGGCTTCAGATGTTCCAATCAACTCCATGGCCACAGGTGTATAAAATCAAGCACCTAGGCATGCAGACTGCTTCTACAAACATTGGTGAAAGAATGGGTCGCTCTCAGGAGCTCAGTGAATTCAAGCGTGGTACTGTGATAGGTTGCCACCCGTGCAATTAAGTCCACATGTGAAATGTCCTTTCTACTAAATATTCCACGGTTGATTATAACAAAGTGGACGCAACTGGGAACAACAGCAACTCAGCCACGAAGTGGGAGGCCACGTAAAATGACAGAGCGGGGTCAGCACATGCTGAAGCACACAGTGCGCAGAAGTCACCAACTGTCTGCAATAGTTAAAGACCTCCAAACTTCAGATTAGCACAACAACAGTGCATAGAGAGAGCTTCATGGAGTGGGATTCCATGGCCGAGCAGCTGCATCCAAGCCTTACATCACCAAGTGCAATGCAAAGCATCAGATGCAGTGGTGTTATGTATGCCGCAACTGGACTCTAGAGCAGTGGAGACGTGTACTCTGGAATGACAAATCACGCTTCTCTGTCTGGCAATCCGATGGACATGTCTGGGTTTGTCGGCTGCCAGAAGAATGGTACTTGCCTGACTGCATTGTGGCAAATGTAAAGTTTGGTGGAGGGGGGATTATGGTGTGGGGTTGTTTTTCATGGGTTGGGCTTGGCCCCTTAGTTCCAGTGAAGGGAACTCTTAAGGTGTCAGCATACCAAGACATTTTGGACAATTTCATGCTCCCAACTTTGTGGGAACAGTTTGGGGATGGCCCCTTCCTGATCCAACATGACTGCGCACCAGTACACAAAGCAAGGTCCATAAATACATGGATGAGCAAGTTTGGGGTGGAGGAACTTGACTGACCTGCACAGAGTCCTGACCTCAGCCCAATAGAACACCTTTGGGATGAAATAGAACAGAGACTATGAGCCAGGCCTTCTCGTCCGACATCAGTGCCTGACCTCACAAATGTGCTTCTGGAAGAATGGTCAAACATTCCCATAGACACACTCCTAAACCTTGTGGACGGCCTTCCCAGAGGAGTTGAAGCTGTTATAGCTGCAAAGGGTGGGCCAACTCAATAATGAACCCAACAGACTAAGATTGGGATGCCATTAAAGTTCATGTGCGTGTAAAGGCAGGCGTCCCAATACTTCTGGCAATATAGCGTATATCCAGTGAGTGCAAAGCTTAAATGAGCTCAAAAAACACCATTATGAAGGAAGAGCATCCAAAAAAGAAAAAAAGGATGCTTTAAAACCAAATGGCTATCCACACAATGGATTTACTTTAGGCTGCAGTGCAAATAAAGGTACATAGGCACATATGGTTACAGTTTCAGACAGCCTAACCCTTCATCAGCTTCAAAGGTCACGGAAAACCTGTAACAGTGTACTTTGCAATTTGGTTGTGCAGCATGCTTTTCTCAGATATTATATGTCTGTGCGAGCTTTTCTGCTCCTTTTTACAATGCTGACTCACTGAAAACAATACACTCCCCATGTAACTGATATCTTGTCTCAACGGCTGTTAAGAAAAAAGTAGAATGCTAGCACTGCGCCTCCAGTGGCTGATCTACAAATCTTCATATTTAATAAAATTAAATTCTGAAACAGCAAGTATACAAACATATGAAAGTCATAGCAAGAGGATTCTATACTTGGTTTAACTACCCAGTCTTTAACGTTTTCCTTTCATACAGTCTGGAATTCTAGAGTACCTGGCTTGGTCACACAAGTGACACTACAACTTTACAACAATCAATGCCACAAGTCACTAAACAAGATGGCGAACAGTGACATGTTCTACAGTCCACTAAATGACAGGATCACAATGACAATTTCTAAATGAAAAAAAAAACATTTCACAGTACTGTACAAAACTAACATGTTCATCTAGCTAGAATATTTTACACAACCAACATCACAAGTTCTGGCTTAAAGCCACTATTTGATCTAAGTCTTCCAGTACAATAGATTGTGCACAGTTTTAAAATATAATGTGTAATTTCAGCACTTTACTTGTGGCTGCAGTCTTTTTCAAGGAGTAACCGATTGCTGATAGTCTGAAGTTTTAGATAGGGGATGCTCCAGCCTGGAAGTATTGTGTTTACTTCTTCCAGCCACCACTCAGATACTAGAGGAGCTGAACTGAAAAAGAGGTGGACTACTCATTATCTCAATACAAAGTTCACCTCGTCTTCCCTTTAGCTCTCTCAAGTCGTGCCTGCAAGTAGTTTCTGCAAGAAGACAGGGTAGACCAGCCTTTTTCAACCTTTTCATCACAGAGGGATCCTTGAAATACTCTTCTGGTCTCAGGGAACCCCTGCTAAAAACTACTACATATACACAACACATGACACGTTAGTGTGATGGTCAGTGGGAAGAATGCTCCATACCACTTATGGTCATTGAAAAGCATTACCCCCTACAGAAAGCAAAAACGTTCAATTGTGTTAGTGGGAACTTATCGGAGTGGCAGAAATTACTCATTGCTTAAGGAACTCCCTGCAACTTCTGGAGGAACCCTGGCTGAGGAACCCTGGAGTAGACCACCTAGTTCAGCCTTTCTCACCCCTTTTTTTTTTTACCCTGGAGGGACCCTTTAAATAATTTTGAGGTCTCAGGAAAACCGCTACTACTGTCATGGAAACATAACACAATCAGTAAGCTGCTGAAAGATTTAAAGTGGTTGTAAACCTCAGACATGAAATCTGAACAAAGCATATCTCTATAGTGTGTACTTGTCTCAATTAAGAACACTAAGTGTCATTTCTTTCTGCAGCTTTGTTCCTCTGCTATCAGCATGAGTCACTTCTGACAAGTTTCCCTGACACCAAGAGAAAAATGGTGACGCGGAGGTAGCTCCACCAGATTGACAGCATCGGCTCTGTTCCTGTAAGCTGTGTCCCTTCCTTTCAACTTGCTCTCCTCACTGAGCTCTGAGTGTAATTTCAGCTCTCCACCCCTTTTTTTCTGAACTCTCGACAAGCTTTATGTATTCATCACTTTGAACAGATATAGAGGAGAGACGATTGCAGATAGATAGGTAAAACCTATGCAGGAGGGTTTGTTTTCATCTCTGTGTATGACCTGAAGCCAGTCACTTCACTGTGTATATGTAAGTGTTTACAACCACTTTAAATAAAAGAAGAATTTTGCATACTTGGAATATATGACACCCAGAACCAATTTATTTTTAACAACATTCTCTTGTTCTACACATCAAAAATGATCATGAAAATATATAAATAATAATGGGCAGAAAATACAGAATGTGAAAAAGTAGTGTTCTCTTATGCTAGGTCAGTGGAAAAGTATCCCCTTACATTGGTGGTCAGTTGTAAAAAAAAAAAAAACCCACAAAAAAGCCCACTTGCAGTGGTGAACAACGTAGATGTGGTGATCAACGTAGATGAGGTGATCAATGTACATGTGGTGATCAATGTACATGTGGTGATCAATGTACATGTGGTGATCAATGTACATGTGGTGATCAATGTAGATGAGGTGATCAATGTACATGTGGTGATCAATGTACATGTGGTGATCAATGTACATGTGACCCCTTGCAATACATATCAGTGGGAAATTGTTCCCTTACATTGGTAGTTAATGTAGTCTGGAAATCAGTCTGTCATTGCTCACTGCTCGGGGAACTCCTAGCAAACTCAGTCTAGAGGAATCCTAATTGGGAAAGCCTGCTCTAATTCCAGACTGGAGCACCCATTGTTTGAAACTTCTATTTATAAGTAAAAAAGTCATCCCTTGCAAAAGGAAACTGCTGGGACAAATGAGGATAAGTGCGGAAAGTTCACTTATTAATTTTTATAATGGTCAGCACTCCCAAAACTGAAATTTATTTTGAATTAGATGCCAGAGGGCTTCATCATCCACCCTTTTATATATCTATTAGGATCTTTCTGATCAAGCTCTCTGTACCCAGTACTGTCCATCTGGAGTTTCATTCCTAAGGATTTCATTAGCTCAGTGTCCATTGCATGTAGAGGTCAAAAGAAGAAAACCCAGTGGGGAGAGCTTACTGTTGGAACTACAAAGAGATATAAAGATTTAGTGGTTGATTGAAGCCATCTTTACGTGCCCATAACTGGAAAGTCAGTTCTGAACAGACTGGCTCTTTAAAGGCCCAGTCACCACTCCAAGCCTATTAAGATGAAGAAGTTATGTTACGGAACTTACAATACAAAAGCTGTGGCTGCCTTTTACTTCTGATAAATGTGCCCTGCATACACGTCCAGAATTTCTGATGTGCCTACGACACTTTGCAGAAGTGCTCTGGGCAGAAGCCTGGCGTGATCTGCATAGACTGTGTTTGCAGATCACATAAGGTTTCTCCAGCCGCTGCTTGGAGCAGAGGTGACGTCAGAGCTGGGGAGGAGGAGCCGTTGCCTCAGGCTGAAACAGTGATCTTCAAACACTCCGGCAAAGTGTTGTAGGCACAGTGGAACATCAGATGTGTTTTCAGAGCACTTCTATCAGAAATACTTAAAAGAAAGGCAGCCACAGCTTTTGCATTACAAGTGAGTTAACAAAACCTTTTCATCTTAGTAGTCTTGAAGAAATGACAGGTTCTCTTGAAACAACAAGCACTAACACATTATTCACTTCACCACTGAATACCAAAGGGATACAGTTATAGTACTGAAAAAAAATACCTTTTACAAATGTATTATACACCACTATATTAAAAATGTTTTTTTTTTGTACTTCTGTCAAGATTTAAAAAAGGAGGGTAAGTAAAAACTGCCCTGTAAACGTTTGTGTGATAAAGACATATACGGTAGTGTAATCCCAGCTGTGTGCGCTACAGGCGGAACCTAGAACCAGTTTTGTATTGGATGTAGAGTTCACGGGGAACTTGGTTTATTCTAGAGTAGAATAGAAAGTTTGTGTCTTGTATGCATGGCGCGTTTCTTAGTTTTGTTGCCTGCGTTTTGCAGATCTCATTTTTTCAAAGCGCGACTCCATTTCTTCCAAGACTCGCGGGGTGTACCGGACCACCAGTTTTACCTTGCCTTGTGCGGCTTTCAGGAGCTCCACTGCTTTTTCGTGATGTTCACCCTCCACGCTCTATGAAAAAGAAAAATATGATGAGCATTCATACTTCAAAATCAGAAAATTTAGCACAATATAGAGAGTTAGTAAGCATTTCTTTACTGATGTTATTTCTTCCATTTTACAAAGGTCCAATATTGATAGCTTGACTAAAGGTGGATCCTTGTGGGCTGCTTCAGCCCCTGGCCTATTATATGTCTGCAGGCAAAAGATTATGCAATTTTCTTTTCTTCCACCATGGGTGAAAGAAAGAATGACGGAACAGAACGAAACGGGAAAGAGAGAAAGAAAGAGAGAGAGAGGGAAAGAGGGGGAAGGAAGGGGGGGGGGAGTGAGGAGAAATAGGGAAAAAGGAAAAGGGGGAAAGGAAAAAGGGAGAAAGAGACAGAGAGAAAGAGAGAGATAAAGGGAGAGAGGGGGGGGGGAGAGAGGGGGGAGAGAGGGGGAGAGAGAAAGGGAAAGAGAGAGAAAGGGAAAGACAGAGAGGGGGGGGGGGGGGAGAAAGGGAGGGGGAAGGGAAAGAGAGAAAAGGAAAGAGAGAGAGAAAGGGAAAGAGAGAGAAAGGGAAAGAGAGAGAAAGGGAAAGAGAGAGAAAAAGAAAGAGAGAGAGAGGGGGTGAGAGAAAGGGAGAGAGAGGGGTGAGAGAAAGGGAGAGAGAGGGGTGAGAGAAAGGGAGAGAGAGGAGGGAGAGAAAGGGAGAGAGAGGAGGGAGAGAAAGGGAGATAGAGGGGGGGAGAGAGAGAGAGAGGGGAGGGGGAGAGAGAGGGGGGAGGGGGAGAGAAAGAGAGGGGGGAGGGGGAGAGAAAGAGAGGGGAGGAGGGGAGAGAAAGAGAGGGGAGGGGGGAGAGAGAGGGAGAGAGAGGGGTGACGGGAGGGAGAGAAAGAAATTGAAAGAGAGAGAGAGAGAAAGGGAAAGAGGGGGTGGGGGGGTAAGAGAGAGAGAGGGAGGGAGAAAGGGAAAGAGAGGGGGGGGGTAAGAGAGAGAGCGAGAAAGGGAGAGAGAGGGGGAGAGAGAGAGAGGGAGAGAGGGGGGGAGCGTAAGAGAGGGAGAGAGGGGGAGGGGGAAAGGGAAAGAGAGAGAGAGGGGGGGAAGAGAGAGAGAGAGGGGGGAGGGAAAGAGAGAGAGAGGGGGGAGGGAAAGAGAGAGAACGGGAACGAGAGGGAAAGGGAGAGGGAAAGGGAGAGGGAAAGGGAGAGAGAAAGGGAAAGGGAGAGAGAAAGGAAAAGGGAGAAAGAGAAGCTTGATTCCCTCATCAATAGAGTCAGTGTTGATGGGGGAATCCCTTCCGCAGGCTATTGTGTCCTGCCACCGGGGGAGCCTTCCCTGACGGCAGAACACAATGATTAATGTTGCAGGCAATAGCAGCAATTGTTCAAGAAAAACCCAACAGGCTGGTTGTACACAAGGCAATCAATAAACACCCAGTGCACAATCAGGGTGCCCATACATGGAACGAAATTTAGACAGTTCACCCGATCCGGCTTTAGACAGGCCTCTCTAGATCTTAGAGAGTTCTCTCTGCCATAAGATGCCTTCGTTCCTGTCCATCTGAGAGTTTCTGCCTTTGTGTGTTTCAGCACCTCCTTCTGCATTCTGATAATAAAACAAATAAAACTAATTAGCGAAAGAGGGAACTCCTCATTACGGTCACACTAGGTGTGCATACCCTAGAACACAAGCGCATATCACTCCCCACTAGAAGCCCCCAGAAATATAAAACACTCTCAGCGAGCTTGGTAGGTAACCAATGGTGCAGGTTTTTAAACCTGTTCTGATCACCATTATTCCTGAACTGCGAGAGCGCTTGGCCATCCTTCCCCTCTGAATAGTCATAAACATGAATGTTCAGCCAAGCAGTGATGTTTCTACAGAAGATAGCAATGCCTGAGCGTGGAACAATCATGTCTATTTGGCTCCTTAAGACATTCAGAAAGCTTATTTATCAGCCTGCAAAAGAACTGTTTGTGCTGGCAACAGCAAGCAGCCAGTTTAGGACATAGAAAATAGATTAAAGCTAAACTCCTGACAAACAGATAAATTCATATGAGGTCCATGCTTTACCTGCCAAATGATTTCTATTTCTATCCATTTCTGAGATTTACAATGCTCTGCCAAACAGCAGAAACTGCCTGTAAACTTGGCCTTGCCCTGCTGCTGCTAGCTAATACAACTAGGTCTTGTCCCTCACCCATGCCTGTGACCAGATAGTGATGGAGAAGCATCAGACTGGCAAGATTATTTCTATCTCTGCACTCTCCTCCTATCAGCATGCTACCTGTCAGCACATGAGCACTGCAGCACAACTGACTGGCTCCTTTTGCTGCTTCACCTTCCCCAAATCTGAGCTCTACATATGAGGATGTGATACAGAGGAGAGTAATAGCCTTTTGGCCCTGTGTGGGTCAGTGTGGGGAGGTGAGCAGGCACTGCTACCATTTGAGGATTTGTGCACTAGAAGTGAAGATCACGTTTCACTTGCATGGACTTTTTTTATTTTTGATTATTCACAGATGGTGTTTCTATATTTGTGTGATTCACAGTTATATGATAATATAATTTGACTGAACATTATATATGCACATGGTATTGTTGTCATCACCATTTCACTTTAAGATTGTGCAATTCGCACTGATGTATATATGTCAGGGTGGATAAAAATCAATGATTTTTTTAAAATAATCAAAAAAATCGGATTTTTTTTTATTTAAATCGGATTTTATTTATTTAAATCGGATTTTTTTAAATAAAATGCTTTTTGAGGAAAATATATTACCATCCAAAGGTTATTCCATCATGAAATAAAGATTAGTTTTTTAATTATGTAGAATAACGCTGTATATGTTTAATATTTTTGGTAAATAAATTCCATGAATCCATTCACAATGTCATGCTCTTCCAGAGGTTTTTGTAAGATTATTGGGCAGTTTCTCTGCCTACAAGATATTATCACAGATGTTTGGTTTACTTTTGCAGTTCTTAAAACTGAATTTGACTCAGCGGAGATCACATGCCTCTTCACAGCAAAAATGTTATAACATGAACAGAGTTAAGAAAAAGACCTTCATCCTAACTTCTACAAACCTATGAATACAGAATCAACCCCTTCAGTGCTATGTTTCAAGACGTTCAGTGAATAGAATAGAAACAATATTTTTCTGATTGTTTGGAGTGGAATAGATCTGCACAAGAAGAAAGTGAAACGAAGTGTGAGGAGGAAGGGGCTGACAGTCTAAGTTTCTTAAAATATATATATTTTGTTTAGCCAAATTAGTTAAACATGGATGTTTGTTTAAGCAAATAACATATGCTGGAATGTTATTGTTTCAGTTGAATAAATCTATTTAAATTGTTATTATTAAGGTAATGATTATTTTTCTCCTTCCTAAGTATAACAGAAAAGTTGTCCAAATATGAATGATTAACCTATTAAACTGGGGATAAAAAAACTAACATGAAAAGTTGTTCATCCAAAAAACTTCATCTACTTGCATATTAAAGTTATACCAGCAAGAATTAGTCTATGTAGAAAACTAGGATTTAAATCAAGCCTTACTGACTAGTGATTTAAATCGTAAATCCACCCTGATATATGTATATGAGCTTTTTCTCACAGAGCACTAGTAGTTATAATAGGCACTTCAGTATTTATTTATTGGTAACAAATATACAGCGCTTCACTAATTTATGTTAAAGCATTAAAGGATAAGTTCAACAAAAAATAATAAAAGCACATTTATTGCAGATAAAAAAAAAAATGTGTGTATTTTCTATTTTTGGAGCCTGGAAAGCATTGCACCAGCTATCAGCAGATTGCATGTGCCATGCAGGTTTCCTGCAGACCTGTCAGTGTAATCTGTCTGCTCATTACACTGACAGGAAGACTCAATGAACTACCACAGAGCTCAACAGCACCGAGGTTGTTCATTAGGAACTACAAGCCAATATCCGAAAATGTTGTCAAGACATTCAGCTCTGTGAATGGATGACGCAGCCGGGTGGGCGTCAGGGGGAGAAGATCACCCCCTACCCCCCCCCCCCAGCTTCCACAATGGGGGATTGAGGGGGGGTTTGAGGGAGGTGCAGGGGCTGGTACAATTGTAACATGTTACACCCTGAATATGGGTTTAACATGTTACAAAACTTATCCTTTAACGTTTATGCCAATATTGTTCTGAAGAATCATTTTTTGGGAGTGAGATCCTCGGACACCCCATTCCATAACCATGTCCATGTTATAACTGGTTGCTAAAGACCAATGAAACAACTCTGCAGACAATAAAAAGAGGCCCACTGGACCCCTAAGCGTTAAGGAAAAGAGTATCTTCTTACCACCCCATTCACGGAGAGAAGCTGGTCCCCGCGCTTCAGTGAGCCTTGTCTGTCTGCAATTCCACCAGGGATAATGCGGGAAATATAAATGGGAGAGTTTTGCTCCTTTCCTCCCATTATGTTGAATCCAAGACCTTCTTCTGTTTTGGGGAGTTCAACAACCCTGGGGTGCGAATGGCCCTCGCTTGCGGCAAACGCAGCTACAGTAGCCTAGGAGATAAAAGGGTAATTTTACTTACAGCTCAAAAAATAAAAATCACTTCACTCCTGAGCAGAATTCAGCAAAGGATGGCATGGAGGGGTAAACTGCAGGTTAAGCGTACACTATATTGTCAGAAGTATTAGGACCCCCCTCCAAATCATTGGATTCAAGTGTTCCAATCACCTCTATGGCCATAGGTGTATAACATCAAGCACCTAGGCATGCAGATTGCTTCTACAAACATTTGTGAAAGAATGGGTCGCTCTCAGGAGCTCAGTGAATCCAAGCGTGGTACCGTGATAGGTTGCTACCTGTGTAATAAGTCCATCTGTGAAATTCCCTTGCTACTAAATCAGGGCTCAAAATTTCAAGTTGTGAGCTACTAGCCAGGCCTTAAGAGTTGCTCGCCACCAGTTGCCCCACCCAACCCCTACCCTGGCCTGCCCCTAAACATGCCCTCGTAAATTATCTCATGAAATGACACGGTTAAATGTTACCCACATTACATCAGGGTCCCCAGAGTCCCCCCCACATTACATCAGGGTCCCCAAAGTTACCCCACATTACATCAGGGCCTCCAATATCCCCCTAAGCACTACACCATACCTTAGATCATGCACCGCATACAACTGTAATTTCTCACTCACCAAACCATAACTCTACCAAACATATCCTACCTTCTATCCAACCCAGCAATACCTCATATGCTCCATCCTCGAACACCCATAATAACCACATCATCCTGAACCTGACCAAACCACCCATACACGTATGCTTAAACACACACATACAGACATGTACACACTCACACACAGAAACAAGTACACACACATGTACTATCTCTTCAGGGAAGCCTATCCTGCCCTCAGCTACTAATGGAATCTTCTACTCTTCCAACCAGTCCATCCCCCACAGTTACTACCTTTTGTACCACTAGCCCCTCCCTCCTAGATTGTAAGCTCCAAGGAGCAGGGCCCTCCTATCCCTCTTGTATTGAACTGTATTGTTGCTGTATTGTCTCCCGTTATATTGTAAAGCGCTGAGCAAACTGTTGGTGCTATATAAATCCTGTATAATAATAATGTACATACACACAAACGTATACACACACAGACATATGTACATACACGTGCACACAGATACTCACACACACAGATACATGTACATACACACATACTTACACAGCCCTATAAAAATTGCAGTACAGTACTTCGTTACCTTCACTCACAGAGCTGGGTACTGCACTCTAGGGGGAGGCAGAGAGCACAGCACATACTCCATCCTTTGCTTTCACTTTCCTCAACTACTAAGCAGTCTGACGGCTCCCAGTGTGAGTGACGGAGCCAGCCCTGAGTTCCGAGCCTGCTCAGTGAGATGGCCCTGGGGGACACACTCACCCCTCTCATTTCCATTTGCCAATGTGAGGAGGCGAGTGTAAAGTTCAAGGCCTGTACTAAATATTCAACAGTCAACTGTTAGTGGCATTATAACAAAGTGGATGCAACTGGGAACAACAGCAACTCAGCCATGAAGGGTTAGGCTACGTAACATGACAGAGCGGGGTCAGCACATGCTGAAGCACACAGTGTGCAGAAGTCGCCACCTGTCTGCAGAGTCAATAGCTAAAGACCTCCAAAATTCATGTGGCCTTCAGATAAGCACAACAACAGTGCATAGAGAGCTTCATGGAATGGGTTTCCATGGCCGAGCAGCTGCATCCAAGCCTTAGATCATCAAGTGCAATGCAAAGTGTCAGATGCAGTAGTGTAAAGCACGCCACCACTGTTCTCTAGAGTGACGAATCACGCTTCTCTGTCTGGCAATCAGATGTACATGTCTGGTTTGGCAGTTGCCAGGAGAGAAGTACTTGCCTGCATTGTGCCAAGTGTAGTTTGGTGGAAGGGGGATTATTGTGTGGGGTTGTTTTTCAGGGGTTGGGCTTGGTCCTTTAGTTTAGGGAACTCTTAAGGGGTCAGCATAACAAGACATTTTGGACAATTTCATGCTCCCAACTTTGTAGGAACAGTTTGGGGATGGCCCCTTCCTGTTCCAACATAACTTCGCACCAGTGCACAAAGCAAGGTCCATAAAGACATGGATGAGCGAATTTGGGGTGGAGGAACTTGAATGGCCTGCACAGAGTCCTGACCTCAACCTGATAGAACACCTTTGGGATGAATTAGAGCGGAGACTGTGAGCCAGGCATTCTCATCTGACATCAGTGCCTGACGTCACAAATACACTTCTGGAAGAATGGTCAAACATTCCCATAGACACACTACTAAACCTTGTGGACAGCCTTCCCAGAAGAGTTGAAGCTGTTATAGCTGCAAAGGGTGGGCCAACTCAATATTGAACCCTACGGACTAAGACTGGGATGCCATTAAAGCTCATGTGCGTGTAAAGGCAGGCCGACCAATACTTTTGGCAACATTGTGTATATGGTGCTTTTCAATATATAACTGTATGCTACTACTGCCATCTAGTGGACAGATGGTATTATTATTTTTTTCTACTCCCTAAAAGTTGAGTTCTAGTTGTCAAAAAATAGAATTCAGCAACTACAAAAACTGCAGCTGCTGAGTTTTAAAAAACAGCCACTTACCTGTCCATGGTCCAGCGGTGTCCTCCCCGCAGCCTGTTTCACCAGCCATCTGGTGTTCCAGGTGCCGGCACCTTCAGTGTGGACACCTGGGTGTGACAGCTTGCGCCTTCACAGCCAGGTACCCACTGAGCATGCGCGAATAGCGCTGAGCTTCCTGAATGGTCCCGTAGTCTTCTGGGACCGGTCACGTGTCCCAGAAGACTATGGGGAGGGAGGAAGAGAGGACAACTTCTGTTTAGGATCGCCTAGGCGATCTCAGTGGAAGTGGGAACTGTCAAATTAGGGTACCCGCTCCCCAAGGGTGCCAATCCTTAATGGGGAGCGGGGGACCAGTCTTTAAAGCGGAACTTCCCCTTTTGGGTGGCGCTCCTCTAACCAAAAAGTGTGAAATGTCCCATGTATGATTAGCCTGGTCCCCTGAACTGAACATTCAATACAATGAGCTGTTGCCCATGCTTCATTTATGTCAGAACATAGGTGGTTCTAGAATACTGCAGCTATTCAAAAATACCATCACTACTTCACATTTCCTTCATGCCCACCACTCTAGTTGGCTCCTAAGAATAAAGAGAAATATCCAATACTGAAAACAAGGGGAGCATTTTACCCACTTGACAGTGCTAGTACTTGGTGATTGGCTGCTCCAGCACCCAGGATTGTCACATGGGGGCAAGGATAGGATTCTTAGCCCTGTGTAAGCTCCACGTCCCAGCTTGAAGTCTTCACATGCCTAGATGTAGTTATTCCCAGAAGTTGAATTGAGCAGTGAGGGAGCAATGAGACGGTTAGTATAAGCTGCTGGTAGGGCTACCATGCAGGGTAAAGTGACAGACCCCTTAGACTCACCTTTTCAGCATTCCCACTATACTCCTTTCTCCTTTGCAGCCACTCCAATACCTGCCAGGTCCAGGAAATGGTGTAGTGGAGCAGGCGACCTCTTTTCCTCCTTGCCAGATCAAATAGACAATCACTAAGCCTGAGCACTGTCACTTTATCTGGGGAATAATGCATATATTTGCCAGCACACCATGCATCATCAAATGTCATCCAAAGTTTTTAATGCACAAAGATCACATCACAGAGGACCAAGAGCAATGTTTCGGAGCTGTAAGAAACCTCTTCATCAAGCATGTGTGTCTCAGACCTAAAGAAGGGGTCCTGTGGGGCTCAGAAATGGTGCACTTGGTCCTTTGTGATGTGATCTGTCTGCAATAGAAGGTGTGTTGGTGAATATATGCACTGATCCGTGATGAGCCTAGAGTCCAGCTGGTAATTGTTGTAGCACCTGCTACTGACAAGTAATTGTCTGTAAAATGCAATGCAATATGGCAACCTGGAGGCCTTTTGTACACAGATGGTGAACAGAACGACCCCCCAGAAATGTAATTTCCTGTTTGTGTGATTGGCTCACTGATTTTCTCAGAAGGCTGCACTAAGATAAAGTAAGATTTCTGGTATACCCTGCAAGAAAAAAATTCATTTTTGGTGAGATATTCCCAAAGGGAAATCACATCTAAAGGAATGCAGACCCTGCCGCTTTCCTCATTAGAGCCCTGAAAGAGCACCAGCTGATTAATAATTATAAAATCGCTTCCATTCACATTCATTCTGCATATTGACAAAGACAAACAAACCGCTCTTTCAGAACAAAGGGTAGGAATCTTCAAAAAAAATTTGGTAAAAGCTCTAATGTACATCAGAGGGATTTTTTTTTTTTATCGACAAAAGTGGAATTACTCTTTTAATAACCCACATATGCTCCTAAACTTTGTTTATGTTTTTTAATGTTTACATATGTATCTGTAATTGTTTTTAATTATGAATTTGTAGTATAATTATATATATGTAATTCAAGACAATAAAACAATAATAAAAAAAGGTAATTCTATAAAAAGCATTATAAACAATGTATTCATTTTTGGTCATTTTGTTCTTGGAGGAATGCTGTCATTCAACAAAGCCCATCTACTGTATGCTGCCTTTCCATCCAAAGAAAACCTGTCATTCAGTTCTAGCAGACTAATCAGCCATCAGGATCACAGGATGCCCTTGCACCTACATATAAAGTAGCAGCACAAGGTCGGTGAAAAGGATCTGCAATAACATATAAGTCATCTAAACAGAAACAGATTTGGGTAGAGGAGAATTGTCATGTGAAAAAACGAATGATGGACCTTACCTTTGCTGTTGCGTTGGCTCTCACCTCTGGGCTACTGTTGATATCCACAGTCTCATATACATGTTCATAGACCTTAAACAATTAGGACAATATTATCAACTGTGCTTTCTTCCCAAAACTCTTCATACAAACACTAAATATATATATATATATTTTTTTTTACAATTTCTAAAGGTAACCTGTCAGGTTTCTAAGAGAGTAATTCTACGGCCAGTCCATACTCACTGCGGCCCCCAGTCATCCAGGAGTATAGACTGAGCCAAAGGAATGAATAGGGCCAATGATGAGCATAAGCACTTGGACATGAACGGGAGTTTTTGCAGCAAAGGCTTTGGACTGGAGGGCCAGGCCCGCATAGTGGAGATGTCAGGAGCAGAGATGAAAGTATTTTACTACACAGCATCCACTGAGGGGTGGGGGCAAACATTACCCTTTAAAGTGTCTCTAAAGGCAAAACTTTTTTCATTTTGGATAGAGTAAGGGAGGGTTATAATCCCTGTCAGGTTTTTTTTTTGCCATTTCTTTTATGATGTGCGTTTGACATTATTGTCATCTGTGAGTATAATACTTATTGTTTTTATCAATAAAAGGTTTTCAGGTCATGCACCAGGCCTGTGCGCCCTCTGTTTGTTTTTCTTTGCAACCATTTCACGTCTGACTGCCTGTTTGGGGTATTATAGTAAACAGTTCAGCAATGCTCTTTGCACTGCTGGATAAGTCTTCATATGTACGTCTTTAACAGTGAAGACTCAGTATGCTCACCTCTCTGACAGCATTACAGAAATCACTCTGCAGGACTCTCTGCAATGCATGAAGCTTGTGTGGGGGAACCTCACCACTTCTCTGGAGCTTCTCCAGCAGCTCAATAGCCCTTGAGATATCTGAAAAGAAAATAGCTTATGTTAGACTTTAAATGCAAAATAGTGATTTTTGCAGCGTGAACGTTTCATGATGACTGTACCTCATCTGTAGCTGTCTTAAAGGATAAGTTCACCTTTGGTATCCTATTACATGTTGTACCCTAAATACGGGTGTAACATGCTACCAGAGAGCACCTGTATGCTCCCCTCCAATTCCCATCTCCTCTCTATACCCACTGTCAAAATTTAAATAGAGCGCGGAAATGCGGGGCTCCACCCACAAGGCCACATCATTCATTCACAGTGCGAGGTGAATGAATGAACTACAACTACCATCTCAGTAGACAACCTGTAGTTCCCAATGAACGTCAAGGGCGATGGTGAGCACTCTTGTAGTTCACTGATTTTCCTGCTACAGTAACTGTCTGCCCGTATGGGAAGGTATGGCCAGACAGGTATACGGCGATGTGGGAGGTACGACCAGACAGGTATACGGCGATGTGGGAGGTACGACCAGACAGGTATACGGCGATGTGGGAGGTACGACCAGACAGGTATACTAAGATACGGGAGGTACGACCAGACAGGTATACTAAGATACGGGAGGTACGACCAGACAGGTATACTAAGATACGGGAGGTACGACCAGACAGGTATACTAAGATACGGGAGGTACGACCAGACAGGTATACTAAGATACGGGAGGTACGACCAGACAGGTATACTAAGATACGGGAGGTACGACCAGACAGGTATACTAAGATACGGGAGGTACGACCAGACAGGTATACTAAGATACGGGAGGTACGACCAGACAGGTATACTAAGATACGGGAGGTACGACCAGACAGGTATACTAAGATACGGGAGGTACGGCCAGACAGGTATACTAAGATACGGGAGGTACGGCCAGACAGGTATACTAAGATACGGGAGGTACGACCAGACAGGTATACTAAGATACGGGAGGTACGACCAGACAGGTATACTAAGATACGGGAGGTACGGCCAGACAGGTATACTAAGATACGGGAGGTACGGCCAGACAGGTATACTGAGATACGGGAGGTACGACCAGACAGGTATACTGAGATACGGGAGGTACGACCAGACAGGTATACTGAGATACGGGAGGTACGACCAGACAGGTATACTGAGATACGGGAGGTACGACCAGACAGGTATACTGAGATACGGGAGGTACGACCAGACAGGTATACTGAGATACGGGAGGTACGACCAGACAGGTATACCAAGAAATGGGAGGTACGGCCAGACAGGTATACAGTGATACGGGAGGTACGGCCAGACAGGTATACAGAGATACGGGAGGTACGGCCAGACAGGTATACCAAGATATGGGAGGTACGGCCAGACAGGTATACCAAGATATGGGAGGTGCGGCCAGACAGGTATACCAAGATATGGGAGGTACGGCCAGACAGGTATACCAAGATATGGGAGGTACGGCCAGACAGGTAAAAAAACACAATGTATATGGTGCTGAGAAGTAACAAGCAACACCATAACATATGGATACAACATTAGTAAAAAGACCATAAAATGTCAGCTGGCATGGCTGCAGCTATGGGAACAGCTTGCATGTTCACCCTAAAAACAGGTGGAACATGTAACATGTTCCCAAAGGTGAACTTATCCTTTAAAGCTGAACTCTAGGCAAACAGCTGGATACACAGATGAAATACTGATAGGGAAGCTCTTCCCTACTCTACCTGAACTCAGGACTCCCAAGACTCCTCTGTCACACAGTAGAACCAGAAGGATGACACCACTTTTTCAGTTGAATCGATTGTAAAGCTTTATTTTGTTTTTAATTAAAATAACAAACATGTTAAAAAAAAAAAAAAACTTACCTGCTCTCTGCAAGGGTTTTAGTCTTCTCAGGTCCCCTGCTGGTGCTCCTGTCCCCTCTACCCCTGCTGAGTACCCCCACAGCAAGCCACTTGCTGAATGTCCATAAGACATGCAGAGCCCGGCTCGGCCCTGCTCCATTCTCACTGGCTGCTGCTGTTTCTCAGCCAATGACAAGAGAGAGACCCAGGAGAGCCAAAGCTCTTGTGCACAGTACTGGGTCATAATCAGACTTAGGTAAGTATTGGGGGGGGGGGAGCTGCACACTGAAAGTAGAATGCATAAAAAGGTAAAAACCTTCAGCCTCTACAACCACTTTAAAAATGAACCAAACTGGAAAAACAAATTTGCTACTAGGCAGAGTTTTCTGGTAGCAGACACTTTTTAATCCTCTTCTACCGAAAATATTGCTTTACCTGTCAGCAGGCATCTGTAAGGATGTGCAAGAAACCAAAATAACAATGGAAAATCCACACACTTGACAGACTTTCAAGGTACCCAGGTAGACATACAGTATGTTTAAAAAAAAATATCACATCTTATTGAGAGGCGGTTCACACTGATGCGAATTCTATGCGGATCAGATGTGATCCAAAACGCATAGATTAGGCTGTTCTCATATATGTGGTGTGAATTTGATCCGGTCCAAAAAAAGGGTCCTGTGCAAGTTTAGTGCAGGTGTGGTGCAAATTTCATCTCCTGCTATGCCCAGTAGTGGGGCACTATTCCTCCCACTGACAACAATGGGGCACTATTCCTCCCACTGACAACAATGGGGCACTATTCCTCCCACTGACAACAATGGGGCACTATTCCTCCCACTGACAACAATGGGGCACCACTCCTCCCACTGACATCAGCAATGGGGCACCACTCCTCCCACTGACATCAGCAATGGGGCACCACTCCTCCCACTGACATCAGCAATGGGGCACCACTCCTCCCACTGACATCAGCAATGGGGCACCACTCCTCCCACTGACATCAGCAATGGGGCACCACTCCTCCCACTGACATCAGCAATGGGGCACCACTCCTCCCACTGACATCAGCAATGGGGCACCACTCCTCCCACTGACATCAGCAATGGGGCACCACTCCTCCCACTGACATCAGCAATGGGGCACCACTCCTCCCACTGACATCAGCAATGGGGCACCACTCCTCCCACTGACATCAGCAATGGGGCACCACTCCTCCCACTGACATCAGCAATGGGGCACCACTCCTCCCACTGACATCAGCAATGGGGCACCACTCCTCCCACTGACATCAGCAATGGGGCACCACTCCTCCCACTGACATCAGCAATGGGGCACCACTCCTCCCACTGACATCAGCAATGGGGCACCACTCCTCCCACTGACATCAGCAATGGGGCACCACTCCTCCCACTGACATCAGCAATGGGGCACCACTCCTCCCACTGACATCAGCAATGGGGCACCACTCCTCCCACTGACATCAGCAATGGGGCACCACTCCTCCCACTGACATCAGCAATGGGGCACCACTCCTCCCACTGACATCAGCAATGGGGCACCACTCCTCCCACTGACATCAGCAATGGGGCACCACTCCTCCCACTGACATCAGCAATGGGGCACCACTCCTCCCACTGACATCAGCAATGGGGCACCACTCCTCCCACTGACATCAGCAATGGGGCACCACTCCTCCCACTGACATCAGCAATGGGGCACCACTCCTCCCACTGACATCAGCAATGGGGCACCACTCCTCCCACTGACATCAGCAATGGGGCACCACTCCTCCCACTGACATCAGCAATGGGGCACCACTCCTCCCACTGACATCAGCAATGGGGCACCACTCCTCCCACTGACATCAGCAATGGGGCACCACTCCTCCCACTGACATCAGCAATGGGGCACCACTCCTCCCACTGACATCAGCAATGGGGCACCACTCCTCCCACTGACATCAGCAATGGGGCACCACTCCTCCCACTGACATCAGCAATGGGGCACCACTCCTCCCACTGACATCAGCAATGGGGCACCACTCCTCCCACTGACATCAGCAATGGGGCACCACTCCTCCCACTGACATCAGCAATGGGACACTATTGTTCCCACTGACATCAGCAATGGGACACTATTGTTCCCACTGACATCAGCAATGGGACACTATTGTTCCCTCTGACATCAGCAATGGGACACTATTGTTCCCACTGACATCAGCAATGGGACACTATTGTTCCCACTGACATCAGCAATGGGACACTATTGTTCCCACTGACATCAGCAATGGGACACTATTGTTCCCACTGACATCAGCAATGGGACACTATTGTTCCCACTGACATCAGCAATGGGACACTATTGTTCCCACTGACATCAGCAATGGGACACTATTGTTCCCACTGACATCAGCAATGGGACACTATTGTTCCCACTGACATCAGCAATGGGACACTATTGTTCCCTCTGACATCAGCAATGGGACACTATTGTTCCCACTGACATCAGCAATGGGACACTACTGTTCCCACTGACATCAGCAATGGGACACTACTGTTCCCACTGACATCAGCAATGGGACACTAATGTTCCCACTGACACCAGCAATGGGACACTATTGTTCCCACTGACATCAGCAATGGGACACTATTGTTCCCACTGACATCAGCAATGGGACACTATTGTTCCCACTGACATCAGCAATGGGACACTATTGTTCCCACTGACATCAGCAATGGGACACTATTGTTCCCACTGACATCAGCAATGGGGCACTATTGTTCCCACTGACATCAACAATGGGGCACTATTCCTCCAACTGACAACAATGGGGCACTATTCCTCCCTCTAACACCAAAGATGTGGCAATGTTTACTCCCACTGACACCAGGACATTTTCAACTCCTTGTGGCCACAGTCCGGCCCCTCTAACATTTGAAGAACAGTACACTGGCCCTTCATATAGAAAGTTTGTAGACCCCTGCCTTAGAAGAAACAACTGGAAAAGAAAAAAAAAAAGAAAAAAGCAAAATACATAAAGCAGACAGGAGAACTGCAAGGTGCAATATACATAACCGGAGCCCGCGGGGAAGGTATAGCGGCCACTGGTCTTATAAAACAGGAAATCAGGGTGAGGGAGAAGGCAATCGTTGAATATCTGATGTGATCATTGAACAGACTACAGAATAAGTGATTGTAAAAGATCTCATTCACAATAGTGGTTTATTATTTCTGCCTGTAGTTCTGGATAGGAATATTGTTTAAATAAAAGACAATGCTTTCTATGATTCTGGAAATCTTATATAATTAGTGCAAACAAAGCACGCACAATTCCAGGAACAAACAATTGTTATCTTCTGTCATTAAAAAAAAAAACCTGACATCTGAGGCAAGATGATATGATAAGGGATTATATTAGGAGGAAATTCTGTGTTTGGTCCCCACAGTTTGTTCCTGTGTAAGATGATAGCCGATGATAGTCATCAAGTTTGTCTATTTGTTCCTGACCAGATGTTAGTCAACTCAAACACATACTGAAAAGCCTGTACTAAAATCTATCTAAGGCACTTGTTAGAAAAGCACAACTCCAGCCCCCCCAAAAAAAATTAAATGGTCCAATGAAATAAAAAATGACAAAACCAGTTTTTGCTGCAATTTTGACATTCAATCCAGACAGATGTCCTCAGTCTGATGGCCAGCATCATTCAACACACTTCCTTGGAGTTCAGGTAGTCCTGGAACTGCTCCAGCCTCTGACTGGACAGTGAAAAGAGAAGCAGTACTGTGACAAGCTCATCTCATCTCTGCTTTCTTCTCCTATCAACACGCTTCACATAAGCACATGCAATGTCTGGCTCCATGTGCTGCTTCTTCCTCTCACACTCCAGCCCTGCTGTACAGGGAATGCAACCAAAATCAGGTACTTCCACATTTCAAAGAGGAACTTCATCCTTACCTTGAAAATTACAGCAAAAGGCATCTTTAGAAATGTTTAGTAATGGCAATTTACAAGCAGATACCTATAGATATAAGCTTTTTATTCTTCACATACCTTACTTTTCTCCCCATTCTTCCCACAGTGGACATTTTCACTAACTTGATTCCATCTTTATTTGCTTCTCAGAAATCTGCCTAGAACTCCAGGTCTCCCTCCCAGAACAACTGACATTTCACATCAGCTGAGGGGAAAGGCACTAGTGATGTAGCCTTCACAGGGTACATTTGTGAGGAGAAGAGGTGGCGCACACACCTAGTGCATTATCCAAAGTTTATTGTAGGAATGAAATAATAAAAACATACTCACAGACGAAGCATGTATCTAAAAAGCATAGAAAAATGACAATGGCCACAACGGCGGGAAAGGTGTTCTCACTGTCAGTGCGGTCAAATGGCCTCAGGGCATCAACAGCGAGGCTCTTTCTTTCCATACATCATACATCAGTATCAGAGGTTGGTCATCAGCTCTGAGGAAAGGGATTCGTCCCTGAAACGCGTCAGCCATTTGACCGCACTGACAGTGAGAACACCTTGCCCACCGTTGTGGCCATTGTCATTTTTCTATGCTTTTTAGATACATGCTTCGTCTGTGAGTATGTTTTTATTATTTCATTCCTACAATAAACCTTGGATAATGCACTAGGTGTGTGCGCCACCTGTTTTCTCTCTATCCAGTGGCTGATTTCCCCGTCTGAGGAGGGCTGCACCCCTGCAACATTTCCTTTGGTTGTCGCTGTCCTGGTACCCTTGGCTTCCCTTTTGGCTGTGCATATCCTGAGGCGCTGGAGAGTACATACGATATCCGGTACATTTGTGAGGGCCTGGTTACATGATAAGTGCCTCACTAAACCAGGAAGTGGAACAACAGCAAACAATTGCCTGCCTAATGAAGAGTTCCATGAGGATTCTGCAAATAGCTACTGTACCCTGTAAATAATGAGTCAAGCATTCAGCATGGTGAATAAGTGGTTAGCACGATCGCCCTGCAGCTTTGAGTCCTGGCCATTGGATTGTGTGCACCTCCAGATGACAGAGACAAACGTAATGGCTTTCATGTACTATTTATCCTCATGTACGCAAATGTTTATAGGCATTTCCCACACCTAAGGAGCTATAGCCAGTGCACACAGCTTGTCATACAAGTGAATGGCTGTATGAAGCCATAGTCGTGCGAGGCTGATGCTTCTGTGCACTGACGTTTACCCATGCATGTGTATAATGTATTTTCCAAGCGTGGAAAAGTGGCAAAAATTTATGTTAGGCAACATCTGGGTGCGTGAGGTCTTAAGGTCGGAACTATATAAACATTGGAAATGGAAGAAGGAGAATGGTGTTGGCAGATGCTGGTCACCTTACCGGAAACCAACAGTAAGTACCCAGTTCACCCTAGACCACAGTGCGGGAAACCCCCAGGACCAATCACAGGGCGCAGCGCGGCTCACACATGCGCGGTGGGCATCTGGCTGTGAAGCCGCAAGGAGTCACAGCTGGCTGCCCACAGTTAAGATGTTAAGACCGGACCTGAAGACAGGACAAAGAGCCGGGTCAGGTGAGGACATCGCTGGATCCTGGGACAGGTAAGTACAGTGAAGGAAATAAGTATTTGATCCCCTGCTGATTTTGAATGTTTGCCCACTCACAAAGAAATGATCAGTCTAAAAATTGAAATGTAGTTCTGAGAGACAGAATAGCAACAAAAAATTTAAAAGAAATGCACGTCAAACAAATTATTATTATTATACAGGATTTATATAGCGCCAACAGTTTGCGCAGCGCTTTACAAATTATGCAGTGATATGCATGTTCATGAGGGAAATAAGTATTTGATCCCCTTCACAAAACATGACTTAGTACTTGGTGGCAAATCCCTTGTTGGCAATCACAGATGTCAGACGTTTCCTGTAGTTGGCCACCAGGTTTGCACACATCTCAGGAGGGATTTTGGCCCACTCCTCTTGGCAGATCCTCTCCAAGTCATTAAGGTTTGGTGGCTGACGTTTGGTAACTCGAACTTTCAGCTCCCTCCACAGATTTTCAATCGGATTAAGGTCTGGAGACTGGCTAGGCCACTCCAGGACCTTAATGTGCTTCTTCTTGAGCCACTCCTTTGTTGCCTTGGCCGTGTGTTTTGGGTCATTGTCATGCTGGAACACCAATCCACGACCCATTTTCAATGCCCTGGCTGAGGGAAGAAGGTTCTCACCCAAGATTTGACGGTACATTGCCCCGCCCATCTTCCCTTTGATGCGGTGCAGTTGTCCTGTCCCCTTAGCAGAAAAACACCACCAAAGCAGAATGTTTCCACCACCATGTTTGACAGTTGGGATGGTGGTCTTGGGGTCATAGGCAGCATTCCTCCTCCTCCAAACACGGCAAGTGGAGTTGATGCCAAAGAGCTTGATTTTGGTCTCATCTGACCACGACACTTTCAACCAGTCCTCCTCTGCATCATTCAGATGTTCAGCAGCAAACTTCAGACGGGCCTGGACATGTGCTTTCTTGAGCAGTGGGACCTTGCGGGCACTGCAGGATTTCAATCCTTGTCGGCGTAGTGTGTTACCAATTGTTTTCTTGGTGAATGTGGTCCCAGCTGTCTGGAGATCATTGACTAGATCCTTACGTGTGGTTCTGGGATGATTCCTCACTGTTCTCATGATCATTGACACTCCACGAGGTGAGATCTTGAATGGTGCACCAGACCTAGGGAGACTGACAGTTGTTTTGTGTGTTTCTTCCATTTGCGGTTGATTGCACCAACTGTTGTCACCTTCTCATCAAGCTGCTTGGCGATAGTTTGGTAGCCCAGTCCAGCCTTGGGTAGGTCTACAATCTTGTCCCTGACATCCTTGGAAAGCTCTTTGGTCTTTGCCATGGTGGAGAGTTTGGAATCTGATTGTTTGATTGCTCCTGTGGACAGGTGTCTTTTATACAAGTAACAAAATGAGATTAGCAGCACTCCCTTTAAGAGACTGCTTCTAATCTCAGCTTGTTACCTGTATGAAAGACACCTGGTAGCCAGAAATCCTGCTGAATGATAGGGGATCAAATACTTATTTCCCTCATGAACATGCAAATCAGTGCATAATTTGTTAGACATGCATTTATTTTGATTTTTTTGTTGCTATTCTGTCGCAGTGTTATAATACACCTACCATTCGATTTTTAGACTGATCACTTCTTTGTGAGTGGGCAAACATTCAAAATCAGCAGGGGATCAAATACTTATTTCCTTCACTGTATGTGTTTTTTTTAAAAACCAGCAGCTACAGTATTTGTAGTTGCTAACTTTTAAATGTTTGTTTACAGGGTGAAATTCTGCTTTAACGACACCCCAAACACAGGATGCAAGCACAGTGCATTTGCCTGCACTGGATTACATGGTAAAAAACAACCATGAGATCTGTTTGCAGTGCATTTCTAAAATTGGCGCATGCACTATTTTGGTGCGATTCAAAATGAATGGGCTCAAATTGCACTGCACTGAATTGCATGTGAATTGCACAGAAATGTGGTGCACATTTCTGTGTAATTCATATGCAATTCATATTGTCAACCTGGGCTAGGAGAATTTGTAAGTGGTCAGCAGGCAGTTATATGCCGCAGTTCACAGATGTGGAATTACTGCCCAACGAGACCTGTCAACTGTCATCAAGGTGTGCCAAGGCCCCAATCATTTGCATTTTACTGGATGGCAGTAAAATGGTTAGGATTACTTCCTCCAATCCCATACGTGAACTGACCTTGGGCTGGAGGGAGAGTCTGCACACACAATCCACTGATGGAATTTGCAATGCTTTGCAGGCTCCAATGCAAAAAGATTATAAATGCACTCCTGGTCTTTTGAGTTGAGTTACGCTGGACATCATTTACTTTTGAAGACTAAGCACACCTTGTGGTAAAGAAAAGGCAAGTATGGCAGCCAGAGCTGATATTTATTTTGAAAGCTGAGCTCCAGGGAGGATATATTTTGCATACTTACATTGAATCAGCTTGGTGCAATGTAAACATATATATGTAATAGCTGCTAGACCTCTCAACAGCTCAGAATGGCAGCTGGCAGCGTGCCAAGCTGGCCCAATGTATGCATGCAAAATATATCATCCCTGGAGTTCAGCTTTAACCGCTAGCCTACAGGGTAATTATACCCCCCTTCCTGCCCAGGCCAATTTCCAGCTTTCAGCGCTGTCACACTTTGAATGACAATTGCGCGGTCATGCAACACTGTACACATATGAAATTTTTATCATTTTTTTGAGACAGATAGAGCTTTATTTTGGTGGTATTTAATCAACTCTGGGTTTTTATTTTTTCTTAAACAAACCAAAAACCACAGAAAATTTTAGAAAAAAAAACACATTTTTTTTCTTAGTTTTTGTTAAGTGATTTTTCTCCTTCACTGATATGCGCTAATGAGGCTGCAATGATGGGCACTGATAGGCTGCACTGATGGACACTGATAGGGGGGAAATGATGAGGAGGCACTGGTAGGTAGCACTGATGGGCAATGACCAGGCATCACTGATGGGCACTGAAAGGCAGCACTGATACATGGCACTGATAGGCGGCAATGACTGGCACTGATAGGTGGCACTGATTGGCATTGATAGGTGGCACTGACAGAAACTGATGGGTGACACTGAAAGGCAGCTCAGATGGGCACTGATATGTGGCATTGATGTGCACTGGTAGGCACTGATATGTGGCACTGGCACGAGGCACTGATGAGCACTGACAACTGGCACTGCTGGGACTACACTGATCATCAGGGCACACTGATGATCAGTGCCCAGATGTTCAGTGTACATGTCCCCTATGCGGAATGCCGACCGGCTCTCCTCTCCTCACGAGCTGTCAGTGTGACAGCTCGAGAGGAGAGAAATGCTGATAACCGGCATTTCCCTATTTACATGTGATCAGCTGTGATTGGACACAGCTGATCACATGACCAAGCCGACATCTTCGGCTCTCTCCGTGATCGGTGATCCACTGTGTCCGAGGGACACAGCGCACCACCGATCGCCGTGCTGCGTGCTCCCTGAGCCGCGCATGCACGGTGAGAATGGGAGGACGTCATATGACGCCCTCCCAGAACGAGAGAACCACCTTGCGCCCGTCATATTACTACATATGGCGGGCGGGAGGTGGTTAAACATCCATGGGACATATGTTTTTTAATAGCCTGCAGTTGGGCTATAGCACAATTGCAATTGTTTTTCTTTTTTGCTGAATAAGCCTGTTATTCCTTCCTCAAACCCCATACTGACCTTGGTGTAGACAAAAAATGTGCTTGCTTCAAGTGTAAAGGCTATATTAGCTGTACAGCTCCCACATAGTATCTGTTCACTTAGCAGCCATCTGTTACACCAAGAAAACACTCTGCAAAGCTCCAAATCTTTTCTCTCTCCTTGGAGTCTGATGAAATTAACTCTGACTGAATTCAGCGAGTGGGTGAGAATCATCTGCAAAATATATAGTGATCTTAGCTGTTCACAGATACGGGATCTTACAAGAAGACCCAGAATAAGGAGTAGAAATAAAGAATTCTTGCCTATGTCTAGCTCATAACATCACTAAATCTAATGGGAAAAACCAAACTATGTTTTTACAGCAGCAGTTCTGACATCTCAGCACATACTGGATTGGATTGATGTGTACTGTATGTATACAAAGACACTTCAGAAACTAACCACACTGAACAGTGATATAGACCTATGCCATAATCAATGGCTGAAATTTGGTTTACAGAGATCACAACTTTTAGACTTATGCACATGGAACATACATAAGTGTACCCCAGTGGAGGACCAGATTTACCCATATGGGCCCCTGTGGAGGGCCATGCTTACCATGCTGGTGCCCACCCTAGGTGCATTCAGGGCTGCGCATCAGAATGGTAAACATGACCCTTCGTGGGGGTCCATATGAGTGCTTATGCTTCGATTCAGTCCAGGGGAGGAGGGGCGACTGGCCAAGAGAGGAGGGGCGACTGGCCAAGAGAGGAGGGGCGACTGGCCAAGAGAGGAGGGGCGACTGGCCAAGAGAGGAGGGGTGACAGCTCGGGGAAGGGGGGGCTGACAGTCCAGGAAGGGGGGGGGAGATGGGTGATAGTCCAGGGGTGGGGAAGGGAGGCAGAGAAGGAGGGCACTCTGGGGGGGGAATGATGACAGTCCGGGGGGAAGAAGGGTGACAATGCAGGGGGGGGAAAAGAGTGGTAACAATGTGGGGGGGGGGGGAGAAGTGTCAATGCAGGGGGTAGGGTAGGAGTGACAATGCAGGGGGGGGGGTGTGACAATGTGGGGGGGGGGGGAGAGGGGTTGGAGGGGTGACAATTCAGGGGGGAGAAAGAGGGGTGACAATGCGGGGGGGGGGAAGGAAGAGGGGTAAAAATGCACGGGGGGGAGAGAGGGGTGAAAAGTAAAGACCTCATTCACACATGATGTACATAGGCATCCCTGTGCAGATAGTACCGTTGTTGTCATTTAGAACAATGTGACATCCAGGAGGCATTCGAGGTCACCCCTCTTTCCCCCCCGTGCGCTGTCACCCCTTTCCCCCCCTTGAACTGTCACTACTCTTCTCCCCCCTTGAACTGTCACCCCTATTTCCGCCCCTGCGCTGTCACCCCTCATCCTCCTGGATGTCAGAGTCCATGCAGCCACTGTGTTCTAATTGACAACAATGGGACTGCCTGCACAGGGATGCCTATGTACATCTTGTGTGAATGAGGTCTTTACTCTTTCAGAGCTTTTTTTTTTGTGCTCTCACTCTGGCGTGCATGGCAATACTCAATATGTGTGTGCCCCTGAAGTGTGCTTGTATGTGCGTCTATGTGGGGGTTACGTGGATGTTTTAAAATTATGTTTTAATCATTTTTAATTTTTTTTTTATAAATGCTATTTTTTTTTAACAGGTGAAAAAAAAATTAATTTGTTTAACTTCGCATTATTGCTATTACAGGGGGCAGATTAGCCCCATATGTGACAGCACAGTGCAGGTCACAGGTTCTCTTTAAGGGGTCTATTACACTCTGTAAAGGATAAGTTCACCGTTCATAACAAGTTACACCCATATATAGAGTCTAACATGTAACATGCTATGAATGGATTGGTTGCCTACTCCCTCGTTTTGACAGCTATCGGAGACCTTCTCTCCCTGTTACCTGTCAAAATTGAAACAAGGCCGTGCGGAGCTCCATCCGCGTCACTCATTCACAATCTTCTGTGAATGAGAAAACTGCAAGTGCTGACAGCCTTAGCAGCTATTGGCTTGTAGTTCTCAATGAACTACCACAGCGCTGTGCAGGAGACCTGCATGGCACCAGCGATCAACAGATGCTTCACAGGCTCCCAAAACAAGAAATAAATAAATGCACATTTTACCTTTTACCTGCAAAAAAATGTGCATTTATTATTTTTTTGTCAAAAGGTGAACTCATCCTTTAAAGTCACCCCTGTACTTTGTTAAAACTAATCAGCTTCTACCCCAGCCAGAAAGGCAAGGTTCTGACAGTTAGGGGCCTAAAAGTGCTCACAGCTGAGTGCTTCCAGGTTCACAGAACAGATGTTCATTGATCCCCTGATGCTCAACACTCTAACACTCAATGTGGAAGCCCTGGGCACACAGGTCAGTCCAGATACATGGTGGGGGTGTCAGATGGGGATGGCACTTTCTACTGCATGTAGAAGTGACCACATCTAAAAACAATTCCTAGATACTATAGCAGTCAAGAGTCTGTTTAGGGTTCAATCCCATGAGTGCAGAGCCTGTACATCTGGGGCTGTGACACATTCCTGCACACCTGTCAAACAAGGCTGTGGAGAGGAGTCCATACAGCAGATGTATGTCCATTCGCTTACAGAAGTCGCCTGGTTGCAGCTCCCTGCTAGTACAAAAAAGATAGACAAACCTCTCTTCGCACTGTATTGGGCTGTATGCCCATCTGAATGAGCTTTTAGGCCGGTGCTACTGCCAATATACAGGGGGGGATATAAACAGGGGGATCTGGATTTATTGGCGCTTTGTGTCATGTGACTTTCCTATAGAGGTGTGTAAGACAACTGTATATATGGCTGTTGTAGTGAGTGACGGGGAGTTGGAGTAGTTTGTATAGATTTTTACTGCATTTTCCAGACCTAGATGGAAAGATTTGTCCATGTTACATAGTTAGTCTGGCTGAAAAAAACCCAAAAAGTCCATCCAGTTCAACCATAAAAACAAAAAAAAAAAGTTATAATCCTATACCCACAGTTGATCCAGAGGAAGGCAAAAAAAACCCCATGATCCAATATGCTCCTGCTGGGAAAAAATTCCTTTCTGATCCCCCAAGAGGCAATAGGATATTCCTTGGATCAACTTTACCTATAAATGTTAGTATCCAATTATATTCTGTGTATCTAAGAAACAATCCAGGCCTTTTTTGAAGCAATCCACTGAGCTGGCCAGAACCAACTCTTGAGGGAATCTATTCCATATTTTCACAGCTCTCACTATGAAGAAACCTTTCCTTTACATCTCTTTTCCTCCAAACATAAAGAGTGCCCCCTTGTCCTCTGTGATGACCTCAGGGTGAATAGCTCTACACCGAGTTCACTATATGAACCACTGATGTATTTATACATGTTGATCTTATCCCCCCTAACCTCTTCTTCTCATGAGAGAATTCAATTCCTCTATCCTTTCCTCATAGCTGAGCTCCTCCATGCCTCTTATCAGTTTGGTTGCCCTTCGCTGTACTTTCTCCAGTTCCCCAATGTTCTTTTTGTGAATTGGTGCCCAAAACTGAACTGCATATTCCAGATGAGGTGCTACTAATGATTTGTACCCGAGGTAATATGATATCTCTCTCTCTGGAGTCTATACCTCTTTTAATACAAGAGAGGATTTTGCTCGCTTTAGAAACTGCAGCTTGGCATTGCATGCCATTATTAAGCTTATCTACCAGAACTCCCAGATCCTTCTCCACCATTGATTCCCCCAGTTGTACTCTCCCTAGTATGTATGATGCATGCATATTCTTAGCCCCCAAGTGCATAACCTTACATTTATAAACATTAAACCTCATTTGCCACATAGTTGCCCAATTAAACAGTGCATTGAGGTCGGCTTGTAAATTGAAGACATCCTGTAAGGACGTTATTCCACTCTACAGCTTGGTGTCATCTGCAAAGACTGAAATGGGATTTTCAATCTCAGACCCTATATTGTTTATAAATATATTAAAAAGTAAGGGTCCCAACACTGAACCTTGGGGTACACCACTGATAACCCCAGACCATTCAGAGTATGAATCATTAACCACTACTCTCTGAATATGATCTTTTAGCCAGTTTTCTATCCATTTACATACAGATGTTTCCAAGCCTGTAGACTTTACCTTACACATTAGCCATGTGTGGGGAACTGTGTCAAATGCTTTTGGCAAAATCCAAGTATACCACGTCCACCACCACCCCTCTGTATATGTATACCACGTCCACCACCACCCCTCTGCCCAAGTATACCACGTCCACCACCACCCCTCTGTCCAAGGTTTTGCTCACCCCCTCATAAAAAGAAATCAGATTTGTTTGACAACTTCTGTCTTTCATGAATCCTTGCTGTCTGTTGCTTAAAATATTTTTTTCCAGCAAGAACTCATCTATGTGGTCTTTTATTAAACTCTCCAGTATCTTCCCAACTATAGAAGTTAAACTAACAGGTCTGTAATTACTTGGTAAAGATTTTGACCCCTTTTTAAATATTGGCACCACATTTGCCTTACGCCAATCCAGTGGTACTTTACCAGTCATTAAAGAGTCCCTAAAAATTAGAAACAATGGCTTTGAAATGACAGCGCTCAATTCTTTAAGGACCCGTGGGTGTATGCCATCCAGTCCAGGTGCTTTATTCACCTTTATTCTGTCTAAATATTTTTGGATCATATCAATTGTGAGCCAATGTGGATCATCTGAAGCTGTGTCAATACCATGCCCATTATGGACACGAGCTCCCCCATGCTCCTTTGTATACACAGAGCTGAAGAAGGTATTTAATACATTTGCCTTCTCTTTGTCCCCAGTCACCCACTCTAGATTATTTTGTAAAGGGCCTACATTCTGATATATTCTTTGTAATGTTTAAATGATGACAGCATTCCTTCATTTCTATATTTAATAAAAGCTTCTTATCTATAGCTTTTTTAACTTTGGCCGTAAGCCACATAGGTTTGATTTTTAGCCTTTTAAACTTGTTGCCCATGGGCAGTGTTCACATACAGTCTTTTTGAAGAACTCCCATTTCTGTGTTGTGTTCGTTGATGCCAATATTTCCTCCCAGTCTAAGTCTTGGAGAGCAGCTCTCAGCCTTGGAAAATTAGCTCTCCTGAAATTGAGCATTTTTATTTTTCCCGAATGTGTTCGCTGTTTAGAGCTAACAATAAATGAAATCATGTTATGGTCACTGCTACCCAGATGTTCTTTTATATGGACATCGGTAATAAGCTCTGCATAGTTTGAGATTACCAGGTCCAGCAGAGCATCATTCCTAGTAGGGGCCTCTATGAACTGTACCATAAAATTGTCCTGTAGTAGGTTTAAAAATGTTTGCCCTTTAACTGTTTCTGCAGTACCATTACTCCAATTTCCGGGTAGTGAAAATCCCCCATTATTATCATTGTCCCAGCCCTTTCATTCTTTGCAAGGAGCTGAGTTTCCAAATCCTCATTAACACTGGGAGGCCTATAACAAACTCCAATGATTACCTTTGTAGTACACAACACCATGTGCAGTTCCACCCATAATACTTCAGCCTCATCACACTCTCCATCAACTAGGTCCTCTTTCCCACTCTCTCTGAGATCACTTTTCACATAGAGACAGACACCACCACCTTTCCTATTTACCCTGTCTCTCCAAAAGAAAACATAGCCAGGAATATTAATGGCCCTATCATGTGAAGACAGAAGCCAAGATTCAGCAAAACCAATTAAATCATAGTTCTCGTCATGCACCAAAGCTTCCAACTCACCTACTTTGCTTGGTAGACTTTTGGCATTGGTGAACAAACACTTTAATACATTGACACTTTGTGCACACGTATTTTGCATATTTTTTATTTTTAAACAAATGGTACCAAATCCTCTGGTTGTTTGTAACATAGGAACCTTCTTATCTGCCATAGCCTTCCCCCCATTCCACCCTCCATTAAGTACTGACCCCTGTCTGATCTGACTACCCCGTTATAATCTAATTCTCCCTCCCGTCTTGATCCTAGTTTAAATACTCCTCCAGCCTTCCCATAAACCTCTCCCCTAGCACAGCAGACCCCCTTCCATTTAGGTGCAGACCATCTCTAGCATATAGGTTGCACCCCAATGCTCTAGAAATCCAAATCCTTCCCTTTTACACCAGGTTTTCAGCCATGCATTGAGTTCTCTAATCTCCCCGTCTTTCCTGAGTTGCACATGGCACAGGTAATACTTCAGAGAATATCACCTTGGAGGTCCTTCCCTTCAACTTGCAGCATGTCAGTTCCCACCCATTAACTCTGACAGTCTGATTGACATGTGACTGAACTGCCCTTTTGGAACAGCAAAGGGCAAAGTATGTCTACTGGTAGGTGTAGAGTAGCCTTTCTCAACCAGGGTGGCACAAGAGTTCTTCAGGGGTGCAGTGGCGAGAATGGCTGTCACTTGAAGCCGAGCTGCCGATCCCCAGCCGCACTGTAAGTCAGCACTGGGAGCAAAAGGGAAGGGGTGTCTTCTGTGCTCTCTGCTTCCCCGTAGACTGCAGTACCTGGCTGTGTGATGGAAGCTAAGGTACTGTAATGTTTCATAATACTGTGTGAGTGTGTATGTGTGTATGTGTACATATGTGTGTGTACGTGTGTGTGTGTACATGTGTGTGTGTATTTTACTTTTAATCTTGACCCCTTATTTCTGTCCTTTCAGAACTGCTTTTTTAGGACTTGTTCGTAATAGCAGCAAGGACTGCTACTCCTCTGAAAAGCAATACATGCTCAGATCACTCTTCAGAGGCATTTAACAGGTGGTAAAGAGGCAATATGTTGCCTCCTCACCATCTAGCTTAACCCCGTAAAAAGCAGCATCAATCACCACAACCACGTGCAATGCGCACACAGTTGCGGGGTGGTTGAAGTTCAACCCCATTCACCTGGAGGTATACTTCCAGCTGCAGCAACAGCATGTGTATAGCCCCAGCTGCTGTTTCTGCAGCTAAAGCGGTAGCAGTTGGGGGTGTTAAAAGCAGATCAATTGCGTGGTTTTACCACCCTCCAACCTCACAGGTGAACAGGCCCTTGGTTCATATCTGTGTGGCTGTGTGTAGGGCAGCCCATTCATTTCAATGGGCTGCCCTACTTACACAAATGCAGGGAAAGTCATCCATGACCTTAGTTTTAAAATTGCACCACACCAAAAACACCCTGTGTTTGCCAATGTATCGGGGTAACCCTAAAGAGCAGAGCATTTATCTGCAGTCAGGAATGAGTGCGATTTCGCATGCGTTCTGCGGCACACTGTAACGTGAACCAAGCCTTGGACAGGGGTGCCTCGTGACTGAAAATACTTTTCAGGAGCTCCCCGACTGGAAAAAGGTTGTGAAACACTGGTGTAGAGAGTCTGTGATCTCACAAGTTATTTCCAAGTTTACCAGAGAATGGCAACTCCACTCTGAATTCAGGAGCAGTTGTCACCCCATCACAGGAAGCTGCATTAAGTGGACCTCACTGGCAGGATCAACAGGTATTTGTGAGACTTTTCAGGAGGAAAACTGTAAGTGCAGATGAACTCTCCATTAAGTAGTGCAGCTCATGTACAGTACAGTATATCCCAGAAGTGAGTCCACCCCTCACATTTTTGTAAATATTGTATATCTTTTCAAGTGACAATACTGAAGAAATGACACTTTGCTACAATGTAAAGTAGTGAGTGTACAGCTTGTATAACAGTGTAAATTTGCTGTCCCCTCAAAATAACGCAACACACAGCCATTAATGTCTAAACCACTGGCAACAAAAGTGAGTACACCCCTAAGTGACAATGTCCAAATTGGGCCCAAAGTGTCAATATTTTGTGTGGCCACCATTATTTTCCAGCACTGCCTTAACCCTCTTGGGCATGGAGTTCACCAGACCTTCACAGGTTGCCACTGGAGTCCTCTTCCACTCCTCCATGATGACATCACGGAGCTGGTGGATGTTAGAGACCTTGCGCTCCTCCACCTTCCATTTGAGGATGCCCCACAGATGCTCAATAGGGTTTAGGTCTGGAGACAAGCTTGGCCAGTCCATTACCTTTACCCTCAGCTTCTTTAGTAGGCAGTGGTCGTCTTGGAGGTATATTTTGGGTCGTTATGTTGGAATACTGCCCTGTGGTCCAGTCTTCGAAGGGAGGGGATCATGCTCTGCTTCAGTATGTCACAGTACATGTTGGCATTCATGGTTCCCTCAATGAACTGTAGCTCCCCAGTGCCGACAGCACTCATGCAACCCCAGACCATGACACTCCCACCACCATGCTTGGCTGTAGGCAAGACACACTTGCCTTTGTACTCCTCACCTGGTTGCTGCCACACACGATAGACACCATCTGAACCAAATCAGTTTATCTTGGTCTCATCAGACCACAGGAGACAGTTCCAGTAATTTATGTCCTTAGTCTGCTTGTCTTCAGCAAACTGATTGCGGGCTTTCTTGTCCATCATCTTTAGAAGAGGCTTCCTTCTGGGATGACAGCCATGCAGACCAATTTGATGCAGTGTGTGGCGTATGGTCTGAGCACTGACAGGCTGGTCCCCCACCCCTTCAACCTCTGCAGCAATGGTGGCAGCACTCATCTAGTTCCCAAAGACAGCCTCTGGACATGACGCTGAGCACGTGCACTGAATTCCTTTGGTCGACCATGGCGAGGCCTGTTCTGAGTGGAATCTGTCCTGTTAAACCGCTGTATGGTCTTGGCCACTGTGCTGCAGCTCAGTTTCAGGGTCTTGGCAATCTTCTTATAGCCTAGGCCACCATTATGTAGAGCAACAATTCTTTTTTTTTTTTTAGATCCTCAGAGAGTTCTTTGCCATGAGGTGCAATGTTGAACTTCCAGCGACCAATATGTGAGAGCAATAAAACCAAATTTAACACACCTGCTCCACATTCACACCTGAGACCTTGTAACACTAACGTGTCACATGACACCGGGGAAGGAAAATGGCTAATTGGGCCCAATTTGGACATTTTCACTCAGGGGTGTACTCACTTTTGTTGCCAGCGGTTTAGACATTAATGGCTGTGTGTTGAGTTATTTTGAGGGGACAGCAAATTTACATGTTATACAAGCTGTACACTCACTACGTCACATTGTAGCAAAGTGTCATTTCTTCAGTGTTGTCACATGAAAAGATAGAATCAAATATTAGGGAGGCCATAGTTCTACTTAATTGTACAGCAAGGGGACAGAACTGTTAGCTGGTGTACATTCGTGTACAGATAGAATCAGCAGAACAAAAGAATGTTCTATAGAACACTACAGACAGAAATGTGGTTGATAAATAGATTCTGTATTTTGGGATCACTTGTCATGTGGTGGGTAATTGAGGAGTTTGATTGTTGGCATACAGGACAGTACACTACGCCATATCAGTACATAGATCTTGGTTTAGAGGGAGGTCCTCCAAGACACCCCTCAATATCTGACCAGGAAAAATCCAACAGAAGAATGACACGTCCCTCCCCTTCTCACATAGATATGACTGTCATAGCACTTCACAGGACACCCCCGTCCCCCTCCTCTGCTGTCTTCCCTGGAATGTCCCTTCTGTCCAACTCCATTCCTGTCACCTCTATCCCCCTCCTCCTGACACCCCTGTCCTCCTACTTCCCCAGACTGTCACCCCTCTCCTGTCACCCCCATCGTCTGTCCTCCTCTTGATCTGTCACCCCTGTCCCCCCCCTCCCTCCCCTGGACTGTCACCCCCGTCCCCCTGGACCCCTCCGGACTGTCACCCCTGTCTCCCTCCCCTCCTGGACTGTCACCCCTGTCCTCTCCTGTCCTCACCATCACCTGTCCTCCTCCTGATCTGTCACCCCTGTCCCCCTCCTCCCCTGGACTGTAACTCCTGTCCCCCTACTCTCCTGTCACCCCCGTCCCCCTTGTCACATTCCTCCCCTGGACCTGTTACCTGTGCCTTCTACTCTCCTGTCACCCTCCTCCTATCCTGGATTGTCACCCTTGTGCCCCCCCCCCCCGAACTGTCACCCCAGTGCCCCTAACCCTGTCCACCCCTACCCCCGACTGTCACTTCTGTCCCCCTACTCTCCTGTCCCCCCTATCCCCCTCCAGACTGTCACCTCTGTCTCCCTTCTTCCCCCCGGACTGTCACCCCCTGCGCCCCTCCACCCCTGGACTGTCACCCGTGTCCCACTCCTCCCCTTGATCTGTTACCTGGGCCTACTACTCTCCTGTCACCCCTCCTATCCTGGATTATCACCCCTGCTCCCCTCCCGGACTGTCACTCCTGTGCCCCTACCCCAGTCTTCCCCTGGACTGGCAACTCTTTCCTCTCCCCCACCCCCGACTGTCACTTCTGTCCTCCTACTCTCCTGTCACCCCTCCTTTTATCCTGGACTGTCACCCCTGCCCCCTTTCTCCTCTGGACTGTCACCTCTGTCTCCCTCCCCCCTGTCGTTCTACTCTCCTTTCACCTCTCCTCCCCCTGGACTATCAACCCAGTCCCTCTCCTCCCTTGGACTGTCACCTCTGTCCCCTTCCTCCTTTGGATTGTCACTCCTGTCCTCCTACTATCCTGGACTGTCACCCCTGTCCACCCCCTTCGCTGGACTGTCACCTCTGTGCCCCTCCTCCCCCTGGACTGTCACTCCCGTCACCCCTCCTCCTATGCTGGATTGTCACTCCTGTCCTCCTACTCTCCTGTCACCCCTCCTCCTATGCTGGACTGTCACTACTCTCCCCCTCCTCCTGACACCCCTGTCCTCCTACTTCCCCAGACTGTCATCCCTGTCCTCACCATTCCCTGCCCCCCTCCTATCCTGGACTGTCACTCCTCCCCCCCTCTCTCCGGGCTCGGTATCTGGGTGTCCCTCCCCCTCTAGTACACGGGAAGACGTCTCACAGATCCCCGGTGGAAGTGAGTACGGTCACTGGGATGACTAATGACAGCTCACCTCTCTCCAGCCGTACAGGTTCTCCGGACGCCGCCATCTTGTCTCCAGGCCCAGCCGGAAGTCGGTGAGCGGAAGTGACATTATGTGGAGCTCGGTGTACTGCGGTTGCTGTGGTGACAAGGATGGTGTGGAGGAGGGGGACATGCTGGGATAGGCGGTTCCTGGGATGTTCGGACAATGAGGAGACCTCAGCCTTCGAAATGTGGGTGACATGGAGCCTGCAGGTTGGTTGTGCTGGGACTTGTAGTTCTACACCAGCTAGGAACCCAGAACACATGGTCGCTGTGATGTCAGGGCTCACGTCTACCCTGCCCCACTCCACACATGAGTTACCGGGGTTAGAGAAAAATATGGGAACCAGGGGCGGACTGACAACTCATGGGCCCCCGGGCAATAGGAAATCATGGGGCCCCTGTGTCCTTGCCTACACTCAAACCACACCCAAAAAAGCCTATGAAAAGTACCAGGGGCATCCCATGGGGCCCCCTACTGACCCCGGGCCCTCGGGCAGTACCCCAGTGGCTAAATGGTCAGTCCGCCCCTGATGGGAACACTACATGATTTGCAGGTGTGAAAGTGACAACATGCTTTGCATTGAAAGAGGAGGTGATGGAACATTCTTTTGTTTCCGCTGTGTGATGAGACACCTAGCTAACAGGTGGGAGGCCTCAATTTCATCATTCACTATGTGCGCTGCTAGGAATACGGAGTCATGTCAGAGCTTACTAAGCATCAAAGAGGGCTGATTCTTGGTGCCGCTTAGCTGGTGCCTCTGTGACTGAAGTTGCCAATTTATTTGGGGTGTCGCAAGGTGCAGGATCAGATGTTATGGCGGTATGTGCAGTTTCTGGGAAAACGTCTAATAAGTGTGGTCGACATGGTCAGCTGACCGAAAGGGACAAGAAGACATTGCACAGGGTTGTGACCCGGAATAGGAAAACAACTGCACAGCTCAATCTCAGTCCTGTGAAGACTGAGATTGAGCTCTGCAATCACTTTTGCAGCAGCTTTCTCATATGTCTCATGGAGCATGTCCCCAGACCCCAATAGCTCCTATAGGTTGTTCACAGGCTCTGATAGTCTCCTGCAGCATAAACGCAGTCTCTAACCATCTCTTGTATTCTTTCTGCAGCCCGACTGTCTCCTGTACCGTGTCTGCAGTCTCCGACCATCTCTTGTATTCTTTCTGCAGCCCGACTGTCTCCTGTACCGTGTCTGCAGTCTTCGACCATCTCTTGTATTCTTTCTGCAGCCCGACTGTCTTCTGTACCGTGTCTGCAGTCTCCGACCATCTCTTAGTGCATACAAGTGAAGGTAATAGCCTCAGCCAGCACCACTTCACTGGCCACACCCACTAATGCATTTTACCCCACCCACCAGAGCTTAGTCATATAGATCAGCAGTGGCTTGGGCAGAGGCCATTACCTACACTTGTATATACTGGGCTGGGTAAGTGGCATCACACATTTTTTAAACACGTCGGCACTTCTGGATGAGTGAAAGGATGCCAACCCCCCCGATTCCTGAACTCCAGTGGGCAGTACATTATACCTCAGGCTTGGAGCAGCACAAAAAGATTTCTGAGTTCGCTCTGACAATCTCTAGTTTTATATCTAGTCTCTGACTATCTCTTCTATCATGTCCGCAGTCTCTGACCATCACTTGTATCATGTCCGCAGTCTTTGACCATCACTTGTATCATGTCTGCAGTCTTTAACCATCTCTTGTATCATGTTTGCACTCTCTGACCATCACTTGTATCATGTCCGCAGTCTTTGACCATCTCTTGTATCATGTTTGCACTCTCTGACCATCACTTGTATCATGTCTGCAGTCTCTGACCATCACTTGTATCATGTCTGCAGTCTCTGACCATCACTTTTATCATGTCTGCAGTCTCTGACCATCACTTTTATCATGTCTGCAGTCTCTGACCATCACTTTTATCATGTCTGCAGTCTCTGACCATCACTTGTATCATGTCTGCAGTCTCTGACCATCACTTGTATCATGTCTGACGTCTCTGACCATCACTTGTATCATGTCTGCAGTCTTTGACCATCTCTTGTATCATGTTTGCACTCTCTGACCATCACTTGTATCATGTCCGCAGTCTTTGACCATCTCTTGTATCATGTTTGCACTCTCTGACCATCACTTGTATCATGTCTGCAGTCTCTGACCATCACTTGTATCATGTCTGCAGTCTCTGACCATCACTTGTATCATGTCTGCAGTCTCTGACCATCACTTGTATCATGTCTGCAGTCTCTGACCATCACTTTTATCATGTCTGCAGTCTCTGACCATCACTTGTATCATGTCTGCAGTCTCTGACCATCACTTGTATCATGTCTGCCGTCTCTGACCATCACTTGTATCATGTCCGCAGTCTCCGACCATCACTTGTATCATGTCTGCAGTCTCTGACCATCACTTGTATCATGTCCGCAGTCTCTGACCATCACTTGTATCATGTCCGCAGTCTCTGACCATCACTTGTATCATGTCTGCAGTCCCTATCCGTCTCTTGTGTCATGTCTGCAGTCCCTATCCGTCTCTTGTGTCATGTCTGCAGTCCATAACCGTCTCTTGTGTCATGTCTGCAGTCCCTAACCGTCTCTTGTGTCATGTCTGCAGTCCCTAACCGTCTCTTGTGTCATGTCTGCAGTCCCTATCCGTCTCTTGTGTCATGTCTGCAGTCCCTATCCGTCTCTTGTGTCATGTCTGCAGTCCCTATCCGTCTCTTGTGTCATGTCTGCAGTCCATAACAGTCTCTTGTGTCATGTCTGCAGTCCATAACCGTCTCTTGTGTCATGTCTGCAGTCCGTAACCGTCTCTTGTGTCATGTCTGCAGTCCCTATCCGTCTCTTGTGTCATGTCTGCAGTCCCTATCCGTCTCTTGTGTCATGTCTGCAGTCCCTATCCGTCTCTTGTGTCATGTCTGCAGTCCATAACCGTCTCTTGTGTCATGTCTGCAGTCCATAACCGTCTCTTGTGTCATGTCTGCAGTCCATAACCGTCTCTTGTGTCATGTCTGCAGTCCATAACCGTCTCTTGTGTCATGTCTGCAGTCCATAACCGTCTCTTGTGTCATGTCTGCAGTCCATAACCGTCTCTTGTGTCATGTCTGCAGTCCATAACCGTCTCTTGTGTCATGTCTGCAGTCCATAACCGTCTCTTGTGTCATGTCTGCAGTCCATAACCGTCTCTTGTGTCATGTCTGCAGTCCATAACCGTCTCTTGTGTCATGTCTGCAGTCCATAACCGTCTCTTGTGTCATGTCTGCTGTCTCTGACCATCTCATGTATTTTGTCTGCAGTTTCTCAGCCATTCACAGGGAGACTTGAATTTTGTGAATGAATACAAAGCTTCCTCTGATTGGCCGAGGCTGATGGATGACGTCACGATCTCCATCTCGGCTTGGTCCAAACATACTATTTAAACTTCACTAAATTGAAGCTGATATCCAGCTTTATATCAAATAGTGCAGCGCTAGAAAATCATATAGTGAATGGTATACTGGTATGGGTTAATAAAATGTTCAATAAATAATAATCATAAAATATTAAAAGTCCATAATAAAAGCATAAATCCAATGGAGGCCCAAGGTGACACAATTATTCCCGGTAATGTATTAATCGACAAACTGGTTCTGTGAGTGGCAACATATAGGTAAAATGCGCACTCACCAGATGGGCAAAGATGATGCGCAATGTATTAATCAGTGGAGGTCTGCCCAGAATCCCCAAGCTATTCCCTACAGTAACATATACTGTATAAACTGTATGTAGCCTCAGCTACATATTGTATACAGCACTGTGTTCCGGGTGTGAGACGAGACCTTCCTGTCCCACACCCAGAACAAAATAGCATTGGGCTGAGTGGCACTCATAGGCATCTTTGTACTCTATCAGTGAATCAAGGAATACAAGGGGGTTGATAAAGCCCTGGTTCACAATTGTGCGGTCCACGTTTGCAGGGGCACACCAGCCCATTTATTTGAATGGTCTGCTGTGTTTGCACTTTCTGCATCTTTTTAAAAAAAGGTCGCAGGGAAATCACATAGTCTTTTTGACACGCCGAGGGCTGAGATGTGTGGGGGTGCCATTTAGGATTAATGGCAGCCTCGTGCATCTCGTAACTGCAACGCAATTTAGCTGCAGGTGCTTGCGGGTGTGGGGACAGATGCAAAATCTGCACTTGCAAGCAGCCCACACATTGTGAACCAGGGCTTACTAAAGGCAAATAGACTGTGCACTTTGCATGTGCATTTGCTTTCTGCAAGGGAATTTGCTCCAGAGCTTAGTAAATGAGGAGGAGCTCTTCTGACTTCCAACATCCAATCTCGTGGAAGCAAAAAATGCTGTTTTTAAAATGTTATTTTCCTCGCATGTCATTGGGTATTCTTTACAAAGTGGCACTTCACCTCATTTACTAAGCTCCGAAGGAAATGCCCTTGCAAAGTCTATTTGCCTTTAGTAAATCAACCTCAAAGATTCCTCTGGTTGGATGAGATAGAGATCATGATGTCATCGGCCCACCTTTCTTTGTGTTCATTGATAGAATACGATGCTCAGCCTGACGCTATTTTGTTCCTAGTGTAAGACCGGAAGGTCTCGTCTCACACCTGGAACACCATGTTAGTGTAGGGAACAGTTCTTTTGAGCCAGCTTGGCTCAAGCTTTAAAGTTATTACCAGTGTGGGAGAGTTGGCTCTAATGAAGACAGTACTCCTTGAAATGCGTACGCTAGGATGCAAGATTCAGGCAGTGCTTACATTAACGGTGATGTATTGACCATTAGCTGTGCCTGTTGGTCAGAGAGATTTTGTATTTTATGAAGGATTTGTGATACTTGTGTACATCAAGTGTTTTGGTGACTACAAGAAATTAAAATAAATAAAAGTTTTTGAGAATCTTACATTCTGCTGGCATGCTTTCTGTTCATTTCACAGTGTTTTCAAAAGGATTCCCAGTCTGGAGAAACCTGCAAGGTTGTGTATCCCACTCCATATTCAGCTGCCTTGGGAGAAAGCTTTTATAAGTGAACTCCGGATAGTATTGATTGTAACATTTGTATCCTCTCCAACTTGAGAGCAGTTTGGTTATATTTATGACAAGTTGCACTTGAATGAAAGGAATAAAATTTTATTAACGAGCGATTCTAGAGTTGGGTATACAATTCTCGTGCTGTCTGAATACAGGTCAGAAGAGCAATATGACTACAGGGAGCCTACATCAACTGAACATGGGATGTAGCAATGATTTATGGGAAACTAGGGGTCCCCAACTCTCTTGTAATTAATGCAGTTGATTGAAGCAGAGAAAAAAAGGGGGGTGGGGTAGGCAAAGATGGTCAGTAATAGAGCTTCATGTCTGAGAGAGTAGCCATCTATGAGAAGTGGTTGTATGTGATCTATGGCCTCCTTATGTTTAGGTCATCTTTCTATGATCTTTTATAATGGGTCTTGCTGTGGGGTAGAAGTTGGGACTATAATTTTTACTTTAAATACTTTTTATTAAAGTTTTCCAGGTTACAAAAATTGTAAAACAAGTAGCCAAAGATCTATGGCAGAACACTTGGAAAGCAAAGGGAAAAGTAATGTACTAGTATACAATTCCACATGTGTGATGTAGTTAGCAAACAGTAAAGAATATAGTAGCGTACTTATATGTAAGAATTCTACCTTAATGGGTCATTGCATAACTTGGCCTGGAAATACTTGACTGATATAGCCATCAATAGGAAGGGCATCACACTCTTCTACAACTTATGACAAGATAAGCTTGCTTTCCACAAATTGCCTCCTTTTAAAAAATGGAAAACAGACATTGGTCGCTCTTTCACTGATTCCCAATGGTTGGCAGCGTTCGAAGCCTCTTTTAAAACTACCCACTCTGCCAACCTCTGGGACTCTATTGAAGACCATAGGGAGCACAGATGTGAGTGTATGGGTTTGTAAAGCACTATAATGGAGCTGGCCTCTAATGGTTTCATGTAACATGTCTCTAACTTTCTCCTGCAGAATGTCTCCAGTCTCCAACCACTTCTATAGCATGTCCGCAGACAATGTACTGCATCAATGAGTTAGTAGAATATAATGTGCATTCTTTTGGCAATGCCAGGGGCTACTCTTGAAGCCTCTATATATGTTGACCTCTGCAAGTCTAAGGTCTTCCAGAAAGCATCAGGGGTAGCAGAACCCATGAACACCAGTGTAAATGATGAGAGACTGAGGGTTGCAATCCTTCTTATAGGACATAGAAGTACAGTGGGGAAAATTATTATTTTATCCCCTGCAGATTTTGTAAATTTGCCCACTTACAAAGAAATAAAGAGTCTATAATTTTTATCATAGGTGTATTTTAAATGATAGAGACAGAATATCACTTGAAAATCCAGAAAAAAACATATGATACAAATGTTATACATTGAGTTGCAGTTCAGTGAGTAAAATAAGTATTTGGTCCCCAAGTAAAACATGACTTAGTACTTGGTGGAGAAATCCTTGCTGTCAAGCACATAGATGAGATGTTTCTTGTAGTTGGTTACCAGGTTTGCACACATCTCAGGATGGATTTTGATCCACTCTTGTTTACAGATCTTCTCTAAATCCTTAAGGTTTTTTGGCTGTTGCTTGGCAACTCAAAGGTCTGAAGACTGTCTAGGCCACTTCATGACCTTAATGTGCTTCTTCTTGAGCCACTCCTTTTTTGTCTTGGCAGTATGTTTTGGGCCATTGTCATGCTTGAAGACCCATTCACGACCCATCTGCAGTGTTCTGGCTGAGGGAAAAAGGTTCTCATCCAAGATTTTACAATACATGGCCCCATCCATTGGCCCCTCAATGTGGCAAAGTCGGCCTGTACCTTTTAGCAGAGAAAAAACCTCAAAGCATAATGTTTCCACCTCCGTGCTTGACTGTAGAGATGGCATTCTTAGGGTCATAGTCCGCATTTTTCTGCCTTTAAACACAGTGAGTCGAGTTAATGCCAAACAGCTTAATTTTGGTCTCATGTGACCACAGCACTTTCTCCCAGTCCTTCTCTAAATCATTTAAATATTCATTGGCAAACTTTAGACAGACCTATACATGTGCCTTCTTGAGGAGGGGGACCTCGTGGGCACTGCAGGATTTCAATCCATGGCGGTGTATTGTGTTACCAATGGCTTGTTGGACTGTGGTAACTGCCTTGCAATCATTCACAAGATCCTCCCTTGTAGTTCTGGGCTGATCCCCCACTATCCTCATGATCATCCTTACCCCATGCCGCGAAATCTTGCATGGAGCTCCAGACCAAGGGCGATTGATGCCTATTTTGTATTTCATCCATTTATGAATAATCACTCTAACGGTTGTCTCCTTCTCACCAAGCTTCTTGCTGATGGTCTTGTAGCCCTTTCTAGCCTTGTGCAGGTCTACAATCTTGTCTTTGACATCCTTTGACAGCTCTTTGGTTATTTGCCCATGATAGTGAGGTTTGAACGGAAGAAAGAGAGAATCTGTGGACTGGTGTCTTTTATAAACATAATGAGTGGTCGTTAGGAGCACCTTCTTAAATTGACAGGACTAATCTGTGTATCACATGAACACATAGCTAGTCTGTGGGAGCCAGAATTATTGTTGGTTGGTAGGAGATCAAATACTTATTTATGCTCACTGAACTTCAACTCAATTTATAACATTTGTATCATCTGTTTTTTTCTAGATTTTTGGTTGATGTTCTGTCTCTATCATTTAAAACACACCTATGACAAAAATTATAGACCCTTCATTTCTTTGTAAGTGAGCAAACTTCAAAAATATGCAGGGAATCAAATAATTATTTTACCCACTGTATGGGACTTTATAGACACGGTGACTCAAATACATCACACTGTAAACACCTCTCCACCTTCATGGAGCATCTCTACACCCATGAAAAAAAACTATACCTACAGTGTCTTCCACTAGGTCTGATGATGCTACAGATCCCCTTTGCTCTCTACTTTTGGCAGATCAAAAATTCTGCAGAGCATTAATTGGCATTCCTCCTTTGAGTCCAGAGTGGGGGGGGGGGGGGGGTGGAGCCCTTACACCTTGAGCTCACATATTATGGTGACTCCTGGTAGGTGAAGAGGGCTTACCTTAGGCATGAAGCCTAAGTGACAATTGGTCTTCACCAGAGCTCCCAATGGTGGAGAAAAGTCAGGAACCCCAGTGGTCACAGTTTTATTTGCTGCAATGTGGCACCAGCTCATGGCCATCAGGAGAGTAGCTACAAAAAAGGGCATGGCGCAGAGACTGTTGACAGGGCTACAGACAAGAGTAGTCAGGTCCAAGCAGGCAAGAGAGTAGCTAGGTCTAGGGTGGGGTCGAGACAGGTGAGAGACTAGTAGAGCTCTTGAGATAGTGGAGTTCCTAGAAATCGAGGGAGACACAGCAAGGATCCTGTGAGCACTAGAGGTCTTAGAAATACTGGCAATCCTGGAAGACCTGGCAGGGATCCTGTGAGTAGTGGAGGTCCTAGGGATCCTGGAAGACATGACAGGGATCCTGTGAGTAGTGGAGGTCCTAGGAATCCTGGAAGACATGACAGGGATCCTGTGAGTAGTGGAGGTCCTAGGAATCCTGGAAGACATAGCAAGGATCCTGTGAGTAGCAGAGGTCCTTGGAATCCTGAAAGACATGGCAGGGATCCTGTGAGTAATGGAGTTCCTAGGAATCCTGGAAGACAAGGCAAGGATCTTGTGAGCAGTAGAGGTCCTAGGAACCCTGGAAGACATGGCAGGAATCCTGTGAGTAATGGAGGTCCTAGGAATCCTGAAAGACAAGGCAAAGATCTTGTGAGCAGTAGAGGTCCTAGGAACCCTGCAAGACATGGCAGGAATCCTGTGAGTAATGGAGGTCTTAGGAATCCTGGAAGACAAGGCAAGGAGCTTGTGAGCAGTAGAGGTCCTAGGAACCCTGGAAGACATAGCAAGGATCCTGTGAGTAGCAGAGGTCCTTGGAATCCTGAAAGACATGGCAGGGATCCTGTGAGTAATGGAGTTCCTAGGAATCATGGAAGACAAGGCAAGGATCTTGTGAGCAGTAGAGGTCCTAGGAACCCTGGAAGACATGGCAGGAATCCTGTGAGTAATGGAGGTCCTAGGAATCCTGGAAGACAAGGCAAGCATCTTGTGAGCAATAGAGGTCTTAGGAATCCTGGAAGACATGGCAGGGATCCTGTGAGTAATGGAGGTCCTAGGAATCATGGAAGACAAGGCAAGGATCTTGTGAGCAGTAGAGGTCCTAGGAACCCTGGAAGACATGGCAGGAATCCTGTGAGTAATGGAGGTCCTAGGAATCCTGGAAGACATGGCAGGAATCCTGTGAATACTGTAATACAGGAAGTGGGTTGAAGTAGGGGATTGTCATTCAACTTGGAAGAATAGTGATAGCGCATCACTGGATCTGTTAGTCTGTGGGGGACAATGCTGAAGATCCAGTGAGTATAGCATCCAAGGATGCTGCTGCCAGGGGATCCACCACTTTATTTTGCCTCAAGCTGTAATTGTACTTTAAATCTGTGATGGGAAACCCTTTATGTCAGCACGTGAAAGGTTATGGTTGTGAATATGTTCAGCATGCAGAATTATTTTGGCATAATAGTGTCCGCCCATATTTTGCTGGCATAGAATTATAGCTTGTTCCTTCAAAAATATGTAGCACAGGTTTTCCATAATGTAATGTGCCAGGAACAACATACACAGTGACAACATTCCATTTACTTATCATATATATGTTCTGTTCCTGACAGGGAGCTGTGTAATGTATCTTGGCTCAGCTATAGGACACAGCCTACATGCAATCAGTTCCTAGCAGAAGCAGAGATGGGCAGCGCTGATTCCCTTTCGTGCATCTTATATCGTTCAAGAAATATTATTAGCAAATGTTCATTAGACAAGCTGGAACAACAGGAGACATCAGCTGTGTATAGGAGAATTGCTAGTCTATACAAATAATACATAAGTAAGCCAGTTTCGTTTATGGTTATTCAAGAGATTAAAAGCAGAGCAGGAATTGTAAATGTGTTATTTACTACGAGTGTTACATCTTGGTATATTTGTGCTCTTTTTTACTTTACTTACCTTCCACAAAATTTCCATTATGCATTTCAAATTTAAGAGAAAGTTTCAAGAAAAAAACAATTTATATGGATTGCTGATCTTTTGTACACATAATGAGTGGTCGTTAGGAGCACCTTCTTAAATTGACAGGACTAATCTGTGTATCACATGAGCACATAGCTAGTCTGTGGGAGCCAGAATTATTGTTGGTTGGTAGGAGATCAAATACTTATTTTTGCTCACTGAACTTCAACTCAATTTATAACATTTGTATCATCTGTTTTTTTCTGGATTTTTGGTTGATGTTCTGTCTCTAGCATTTAAAACACATCTATGACAAAAATTATAGACCCTTCATTTCTTTGTAAGCGAGCAAACGTAAAAAATATGCAGGGAATCAAATATTTATTTTACCCACTGCATGGGACTTTATAGACACGGTGACTCAAATACATCACACTGTAAACACCTCTCCACCTTCATGGAGCATCTCTACACCCATGAAACAAAACTATACCTACAGTGTCTTCCACTAGGTCTGATGATGCTACAGATCCCCTTTGCTCTCTACTTTTGGCAGATCAAAAATTCTGCAGAGCATTAAGTGGCATTCCTCCTTTGAGTCCAGAGTGTGGGGGGGAGTGGAGCCCTTACACCTTGAGCTCACATATTATGGTGACTCCTGGTAGGTGAAGATCCCTGGAAGACATGACAGGGATCCTGAGAGTAGTGGAGGTCCTAGGAATCCTGGAAGACATGGCAGGGATCCTGTGAGTAGTGGAGGTCCTAGGAATACTGGAAGACATGACAGGGATCCTGTGAGTAGTGGAGGTCCTTGGAATCCTGCTGTGAGCAAACTTTATTGCAAATTCTTACCTGCATGCATTCTAAAGCCATTAGGCATAGACTGTGGTCTTCCTGTTCCTGAAACTCTTCACAATGTATTCCAAATCAAAGTAAACCTGTCATTAAAAAAAAATCCAAACCCATCTCCAACTCATATGCCTGCCATCACCAACAAAATGTTGCCACATTGTTGTCCCTAGCCCCATGTGATAGTGCTGGAGCAGGGTTGTTTTCCCTTCCGGCCCCAAGTGCTGCTTTTTAGGGAAGCAAGGGACACATCAATTTCCCTCCCCATACCCAGAAATACAGCATTTTTACTGAATAGTGGGTGGAATCAGAGCAGCAGGGAGTGGTAGTCCAATTAAATATAGGTAATGAAGGGTACCTAGTGCAGAGTGAAGTAATAGGTTTACAACAGGTTTTCTTTAAAGCAGCTTTGTCATGATAATGAATTTGCCCAAAAGTTGCCCCTGAAAAAAGAAAGTAAATACTCACCCCAGCTGTTGCCCACACTTCGAATGCCTACCATTGTCTGTTTAGAAACCAGCACTTCCGCTGGGTGTCAAACTCCTGATCCCCCACCACACTCAGTTGTTCCTCCCATCAACCTCCACATCCCTACTGTGTTCTGCAGAGATGTGAGGTCAGCGGGAGGAACCTAATGACCACAGCAGGGGATCAGCGCTGCAGAAGTTTCAATTGCTGAACAGGCACCCACAGGCAATTTCTCTTTGGAAACTGAGTAACATTTGGGCACCATTGGCATTTGGAGACCTGAGACCTCTCTTCTTTTGCAGGGAGAGCTTTTGGGGCACTTTAATTTTTGTGAGATTTTAAACACTAACAATTTTGTAATTGAAACACAGAGAAATCCAGTGCAAAAAGATCATGCAGTAGGTATATGTAACCAGGGGCAGACTGACCATTTGGGAACTCGGGCACTGCCCGAGGGCCCTGGGTCAGTAGGGGGCCCCATGATATGCCCCTAGTACCTTTTTCATAGGCTTTTTTGGGCGTGGGTGAGGACACAGGGGCCCCATGATCCCCTATTGCCCGGGGGCCCCATGAGTTGTCAGTCCACCCCTGTATGTAACTATTTATTGATTAAAAAAATATGTAAATGCATTCAGAAACACGGGAAGATGAGAGCATGTGCCGTGTACACTGGTAGCCGATGTGACCACAGGTTTGCTCCAAGGCTCAGGAGTGCTGGGGAAGCCAGGCCAGGCATGATGGAACACATGCTGCAGCTCTGTAGGTGCTCCACTGACTCTGTGCGGAAGCAAGAAAGGTCTTTCTGTAGACTGATGAAAGGGAATTCCCCTTGGAATGTGCGTCTTTCCATACTGGCATCTCAGCACCCACGGCATGTCACATCCTCCAGGAGGTGTGTAGGCACTGACAGCAGTGGCTTTTTTTCCTTGGACAAGGAGTCAGCAAAGCCATTCCAGAGCTGCAGCATGAGTTCCATGTAGCCCAGCCAGGATTCCCCAGCACTCTTGAACCTTGGAGCGAACCTGTGGTCACATCAGCTGCTACATTTTCTTTCTATCACCATGTTTGTGAATGAATTTGCATATTTTTAATCAATAATTAGTTACATATACCTATTGTACTTCAATCTTTTTGCTCTGGACTTCTCTGCCTTTTTCTTTGTCTACATCAGGAATCTCCAAACTTTCCAAACAAAGGGCCAGTTTGCTGTCCTTCAGACTTGAGAGGGACTGGTCTATAGCCGGTGGGAGTAGAAAATGTCTTGGTGTCAGTGGGTGTAAACAATGCCCCATCTTTGGTATTAGGGGGAGAAATAGTGCCACATCATTGGTGTCAGTGGGAGAAATGGTACTCCATTGTTGGTATCAATGGGGGGAATAGTGCCACATCATTGGTGCCAGTGGGAGGAATAGCACCCCATCATTGGTTTCAATAGGAGGAATAGTGCCCCTCCATTATTGGTGACAGTGGGAGGAACTATGCTGCACTGTTGCTGTCAGTGGGGGAAAAAAATGCCCCTAGGGCCGGATAAAAGCAAGCAAAGGGCCTCATGTAGCCCTAGGCTGCAGTTTGGAGACCATTGGTCGGCATGATCCCGGAGTTTCCACCTCTGGTCATCCAGCAGCATTGGATCTTTGCACCTTACAAAAAAGGCTGGTTTCATCGGTTTACCTGTGACCAATCAACTAATTAGCAGGGCTTCCAAAAAGTGCATTTTTTTCAATATATTTCATGTGCATTAGGAAGCACTATTGCAGTCCTTATTGACTATAGGAATAGTGGAATTTAACTGTAGATTGAGCGCCTATTTTATCCCTACATTTCTATAATAGACTTTACCTTTAAAGGGGAAGTACAGCCAAAGCTCTTTTGGCTGTACTTCCTCTGTGGATCACATGAGTGCAGTCTGTTCTGCACTCCTGTGACCCGTTTTCAGCTGATAGCGGGCTGAAGCCTGCTGTCAGCTGACATCACTCAGCTGGTCCAGGCTGGGGAAAGATCCCGACTTTAATGTCGGGGTCCACCCCAGAGTCTGGAGCTGCACCTGGCCCAGCCTCTCAGCACCGAGAGCATGAGCCAGCCGCTTCCTCCCCCTCCACAGCCCAGCGCTCCAGTGAGCACTTAGGGAGTAGAGCAGACAGCAGTGACTGACAGTCACCTCTTTTTGCTCAGAGCGGCTGTGAAAACTCGGCTATCGTGGTCGCAGAGCACTCACACTTAGAGCCGGCAGGGGACAGATGAAGCATCAGACCAATGCTGCATCCACCTAGGTACGTTTAATTGGGGGAAAAAATTAAACCCTTCTCTTTTAAAGTAAACCTATATAAAAGTTCAAATAATAAAAATACAAATTATTATTATTATACAGGCTTTATATAGCACCAACAGTTTGCTCAGCGCTTTACAAAAAAATGGAGACAATACAGCAACAATACAGTTCAATACAAGAGGGTTAGGAGGGCCTCCTTGGAGCTTACAATCTAAGAAATTAGATTTAACAATAGTTTACATTTCTTATAAAGTTCCCCTAAGACTCTAAAAAAGCGGAGTGTTGTGCTAAGTGCCAGTAAGTATTGACTAGCTTTTGTGGGCATCCGCTCTGGGTCTGCTATATCTCGCTTATTGGTTAGTGAGGCCACACATCAAAACTAAGGGCCAATAGTGAGACACAGCATTGTAAAACTTCACTGTCTTATACCCTGAAAAACGTACCTACAGTGAAAACAATATATAATACTTATATTGCAAAAACCCTGCAATGTAATGTACAAAACACTAAAGTCCCATATATAATAAACATTAATGTCCAAATTGTGATAAAGTGCTCTGTGCCACCCCAAACAACATCCACACTGGTGATAACAATGTGCTTTAAATTGATGTGCTCCACGATAGGATTCCTCCATGCCACCTATTTCTTGCCTTTGGATTCTTCCATTCACAGTAGCAAAGTCAATACAATGACAACTAGCTGCTGTCAAGTGAAGAAAAAACTATTTAATATTTCAGTTTGTCTCCATCTGTTTTTTTTTTTTTTTAACTCTGTCCAAGTGAAATTCACATTTCTGTGATCTATCTGCTAACTTCCCTTTTTTACTCCTCCATCCAGCTTGTTATGGCATCTTTTGGTGCTCTTTCATATAATCAGAAACTTTTCTACTGAATGTTAAGATAAAGGAGAGGGAGGGGAACTAACATTTATTGGATTAAAAACAAAAAAGATATTGCACTTACATATAGAATATCAATAGCCACCTTTAAAAACCAGGAAGCACTGTTTCCAATATGGCCGCTTTGCGCTCCAAGTAGTGGATATACATCACCCGGAAGTCCTGCCAGTACTGGTTATATGAAAGAGCACTGAAGGATACCATACCAAGTTGGATGGAGGAGTATAAAAAGGGGCAGCACAGTGGCCAAATGGTTAGCACTTCCGCCTGGCAGTACTAGGGTTGTTGGTTTGAATCCCAGCCATGGCACCACCTGCCTGGAGTTTGCATGCTCTCCCTGTGCCTGCGTGGGTTTCCTCTGGTTACTCTGGTTTCCTCCAACACTCCAAAGACATGCTGGTAGGTTAATTGGAACATGCCTAAATTGGCCCTAATATGTGTATGTATGAATTGTAAGTTAGAGACCTTAGATTGTACACCTCTTGTGGGTTAGGGACTGATGTGAATGTACAAAATATATGTAAAGCACTGCATAAATTGTCAGTGCTATATAAATACCTGAAATAAATAAATAATAAAAAAGGGCTTATCTTGGATGAACCTGGACTATATTGGGCATTTGTTGCCTCACTTGGTAACACAAGGCGTCAAATATATCCAGTGAGTGTGTTGTGTATACGGGCACCATGGGTCTTTTTGGAGCACACAAGTTTGAAGTACATTATTATCACCAGTGTTGATGTTGTTTGGAGCGGCACAGAGCACTTTATCAGAATTTGGACATAAATTTCTATTATATCTCACTGTTAACTGTTTTGCTCCATCATCCTTTTGACACACTACTGCACACCTCTATTATGACAAATATGTATTTGGAGCAGATTGTGAGACTTTCTGTGCGTCACACTTGGTATTTTTGTGTGCAAAGTTGCACTTGGTATTTTTTTTTATGTTTACAATTGCTGCAGTAGTTGCATATTTTATTTGAATCCCTTGAAATTGAACTAATATTTGACAAATCCAAAAAAGCAGGTTTCTGGGTGCCATATATTTGACGTACCAACAATCTTTTATCTGGCCCAGTGTTTCATGGTTTTGTATTGTGGAACTTATTTGGCTCAATGAAAATGTAACAAAGCCAACAAACTACATTTTTAATCTTGTTGGTATGTTTCAACTGCTTGATACCAGTGTGTAGACCATTATACTGTGCAACAAAAATGTTTTAGCTGCACAGCCTGTTTCCTGTAGAATGTTTATTACAGAACACAACAGGATAGTCTAGATTCTCTTTCTGTTGGTTATTTTGACTCCATGTGAGAATCCCTTATAAAACTGCAACAGTCCAATCTCTGCTGTGCTCTTAAAAGAAAGCAAAATAGTACAGTGGAATGTGCAATAAACTAAGTCTCCAAAGTTGCAATTAATAGAAAGTGTAGAAAAGATGTCTAAGGTGCCCATAACTTGCAGTTTGATCAATTTTATTAAATGTCCAAACACTCAGATGCAAAATGCTCCAATCCCGATGCAATGGAAACATAAGTCTTGCAGTTTAAAGGTGGCAGAAACAGCTACTGAACTAAACGGAAGAGAAGAGCTTATCCGCTTGGTATGGTATAAAAGGAGTTAACCAAAACTTATTAAATGCACTCACTAATGTAGATCTGGGTTCTGAGCCTAGTAATACCCTTCTGCAAGTGGAAGGCCGACTGACTGCGGCCAGTGGTGGGGCTCACAGCGTGAAGGTTCAGAAGGGCTGGGATCGTTGAAGAACAAGGACCTGCTGAAAAATTGTATGTAGCACTCACCCCCAAAGAGGCTACTGGAAATAACCCAGGTCTCTGTTACCTGTTTAGAGCCTGCCATCCCAGGTACCAGTTCTGGAATTTGTAACCACCTTAAATCGAAATAATCTTGGGATGTACTTCACGAGTGAAATTAAATATGATAGCATAAATGTTTTGGACTTGGAGATTAAAAGGGGTGAAGGTGGCAATATTAACCACTGGCCGTGCGCTTACTGTTTTTAAACGGCAGGACGGTGGCACTCCAGGGGCGGGTTGCCGTTCATAAATGGCACCCGCTATTTCTAGTTGTGTGCGCTCCCTGCCCTCCGGACACAGTGAAACACCGATCGTCGGATGGGACCTCTGTACGAGGTCCCGATCATGTGATCACTGATTGGCCAATCAGTGATCACATGCAAAGTAGTAAGCAAGATGTCACTTGTGACATCATTGCTTACTACATTTGAAATCTGTGAATGATCACAGAGATCACATGGTACAAGGCTATTCACAACAACCTTGTACCATGTGACAAGCTCTGACAAATCACAGCTCACACAGTATTTCTCAATGGCTGCAAGAAAGACAGAGAGAAAGAGAAATGATTGCTTTTACATCCTATATGGGTGTAAAAGCAATCACTGTAACAAAAAAAAAAAAATCTTCATCACCCCCCACAAGTAGTACAGTGTCACCATGGTGACACTGTACTGCTAGGGTGACAGTATGTAAAAAAAAAAAAAACTAACAATATAAAAAAATAAAATAAAAATGTAAAAAAAAGTTTAAAAATTATAATTTTTGGTTATAAACTAATTTGACGTATTTTTTTTTTTTTTACTAAAAAGATAACGGAATAAATTTTGGCCATGATTTATGATGAAATATTATTTATTTGCAAAATTTTATAAGAAAAACACTTTTTTTCAAAATTTTTGGACTTTTTCATTTACATAGCAAAAAAAATAAAAATCCCAGTGGTGAATAAATACCACCAAAATAAAGCTTTATCTGTCTCAAAATGTATCTGTGTTGCATGACCACGCAATTGTCATTCAAAGTGTGATAGCGCTGAAAGCTGAAAATTGGCCTGGACAGGAAAGGGGTAAAAGTGTCCGGACAGGAAGTGGTTAATACAACAATTTACTGAAAACCAGCCTCCACGAATAAACTGTTACATTGGGGAAGTTCACATCCAGCAGCCTTGAAAAGAGGAATCCTGATTGGTCAATTTATGAGAGCAAAGAGAAATTGCTCAACGGAAGGGGCATTCCAAATTGAGAGTCAAAAATTGTTTGATAGATTTATAAGACATGGCTATCATAAGACCGATTTGATTAAATCCTATGAGAAAGTGAAAGGGGTTCTGAGAGAATTTCTGTTGGGTCAGAAGACCATAAAAGTGGATGACCAGCAAGGCATGCATGTCATAGGTATATACTCAAATCAATCGGCAGATTTTTAACATCATAAAGAGATACAGTATTGGAACATTTTGCATGAGGACAAATATCTATCACAGATCCTATCTAAAGACCCTAAGATACCCTACAGACGGGTAGGAATTTTAGAGACATGTTAGTACATAGTCACCTAGAAAAAAACCTCTAAAACATCAATGAAACACACTTGGCTACCTGAGTATTGCATATCTGTAGCAAGACAGATTATACTATCTAATTGGTTTTGCCAATGGGGTAACTCCATTTCCTTAACAGAAATTATATATTCAAGCTGATAGGCTTATGATCAAACTCTTTTTATACAGTCACTTCATCTAAAACGGTATCTTATTTGATTTGGACTGGTGTTGTTAACCATTTGGATGTAAGGTAAATAATTGCAATGGTATCCATTCATCTTGTTGTGTGCAGTACATTCCATTCCAATAGGCATTAATTACAGCTGAGCATGCATTGTATATATATCTGAATAAAGGTTATATTTTAGGTTCATCAATTGGCCAGATGGTGTGTAGAGATATGCACCCTCGTCCGTCATAGATTAGTTATTTGCCAAAGATGATGATTTACAATTAGGGCTTAGTTCAATACCAGTTCTGGAACATGCCAACAAACTTCAGGTTCAGTCTAGGAGTGTCCTTTTGAAAGTGTATTGCAGTATTTGAACACAGGTGGGTAGGGGGATGAGAGTGCAGGATGCTCCAAAAACAAACACAGCTAAAAAAGGACAGATTCTCAAGCAAGTCCTTCCTTAAGTACTGCTGGAAGTAAAGGGGACAGCCAGTTAGTTTGGGACTCTGTACGAGTAGTCACAGTCTTTGTAGCAACCTCTGGAGTCTAAACCTCAAAGTACTGGCACAACTTGAGCTCTAGGTGAAAGGTCCTACCCACAATGTCCAGAGGCATCTCCCCTGCAACACCCTTCAGTGAATAGGTTCTCTCTTTAGTCTAGCTCTGTCTGGTAATGTCTTCCAGCAAATGTCTTTATATCCAGTTTCCTCCAGACCCTCAGCCAGCTGAGGTGTAACAGCAACAGCTTTGTAACACAGGCTGACTCGCTGGCCAGAGGTCCCAGGAGAAGAAAGCCCTGAACATACCCTCCCAAGCATTTATCTTCTAACCAGCAACACCTTCTGGGCACCCCTTCCCAGTGACTGGCTGAGGTCAGATAAATATTCAGAGCCCAGGAATTGATCCTCCTACTATATTACTGGGCAGGTAGGATCAGTTACCCCAAGGTTTAGGGATAGACCTGAAAAATAAATTGCTGCTCAACTGAGTACAGAAGAGCCGAAAACTAAATTTATCCAGCTTAGGGCAGGGCGTCAGATGTACATTTTCAGAATCCCCACTGCTGAGCGTATGATAGGAATCTCCACTTCCAGGTTTGAAAGTTATTCCTATGCAACGCATTCTGGGGCTTATCCCTTTGTCACAAAGGGGTATGCCCCGAGACGCACCGTAGAACTGCTAATCTGATGTTCTGCTACAGCTATAAAAAAAATCTCTTGCTACACTTACAGCTGTATTTGCAGTTTGTATCACTTATTACACTAGACTTTTTCCATAAAGATTTTCATAAAGCAGATCACACAACAGCCTGGTAGATAAAATCTAAAGATCATGTTATTTATTTGTAAGACTTTATAAAGGAACATAAGATGTGATTATCAGCTGCTGAGCACCACCATGACACAAATAAGCCTGTTCAATACAGAGACAAGAATAACACTGGATAAGTCTAGTAGTCTTCAAACTGACCTACAAACAAGCTGTTCAAACGGATTCTGAGAAGCTAAGCTAGTGTTTAGTGTTTTGCTGCCGAAAATGAAATGTACTGTAAAGAACAGACAGGATGCATGTGGTTAAAAAATATAAGCACACCTCCTAGAACTCCGGATTTTTTTGCAAAATTAGTGATCCATGAAAGGATTGGGATTTATCAAAAGAACGTTAGTCTAGTTTCTAATAGAGATTTAAAGGATGTCATTCAGCACCTTAGGACATTACTAGAAGGAGCCACGAACCCTGCCATAGCCTAATCTTACTTGACTAGGTTCACACTGTTGAGATGCAGTGATGCCTGCACATTGATGCATGTTCCTTCACATTCCTTCACACATTAACGTGCATTGAATTAGGTAGCTCATTTATTTGAATGTATAAAAGTAAACAAAAGACCACATCTAAGTCCAGAGGGTTTATTAAAAACAATGAATCAAAAGTAAAATTGCACTCAATGCATAAAGCGTTAATCAGCATATCACCAAATCCAGAGTGGAACCCTATCGGCAGGGAGGCGGCTGGAGGATGCAGAGCTGCGCAGGGAAGCTGCTGGTGTGAGGCAGATAGTATTAACCAGGCAGGGACGCAAGCACACTTTGATGTAGCTAGGAAGCTTCCAGGATATACTTCGGCTGGCTCGGCTCCACTTTGGCTTCACTCGACTGTTGACGCCACTGCGTCAAATGGGTAAGGAGCATGGCTACATATGAATAGCAGCTAAACAGATGTCCTGGTTGCTGGCCTTGAACCCTATGAATACGTGCATCGCACGAAACGTGTCGGGGGCAGCAGCAGGACACCTCACCACCGTTGGTGGACACCTGGAAAACATATGGTCAGTAGACTTTTTATCTAAAATCTTTTTATGTACCCCACACCTACCAACCCTGAATAAAGATATCTGAAGCAGCATCACGCTATGAGGTCTCTTATTGGGCACTCTGTGTGAGTGCTATCATTCGCAGTGCCCATCTGGAGGATTCTGGGCCGTGGTGGTGATACCTGGTAGCAGTTTCTGATGATCTCACTTCTGTGGAACCGGGATGGTGATCTGGGGGCAATCTGATCTGGGATCTGATGATCGTTCTATGGCCTGGTGACGCAGGATCACATATTGCGTATGTTAAACGCACATCTGGTGAGTGCGTTTTTCACCTATTTGTGTGGTTCACACTTATCATCACACCTTGGATCAGGACGTCCACTCACCTGAATTAGGATCTCTCCGCGATCCGCACTATTATATTGAATTTTTTGAATTTAAAGATCACCATTGGAGTGATATCACGCATGTGTACAAAGTCACACAAATTCACATTAATATACTGTGTTTTATTATTTAGCGCTGCACCATTCTATGTGATATATATGTTTCATTGGAGGTTTTTGTTTGGTTACCTTTTCGGTGTATCAGCTGCTCATCATTCTTGTCGTATATACATATTTATATACCTTTCCATTTAAGTAGCGCTCACTATAACACCTTTTACCAAATATGTTGGGTCTGGGAATGGCCTTTTTGGCTTAACAAAGGGGCATTCTTGGCCCTAAAATGTGTAATCATTGTCATTGGTGTATTTAGGTTTTGTGCTGCCCTAGGAAACATAAAAATCGGCTGGTTTCCAGCTCCGCCACCCCACTGAGCTGAGAGAGCCTGACACCAACCAACACCTCTGTCCCCCCCTCCTGCCGAGAGAGCCTGACACCGACCAACACCACAACACCCCCCCTTGCCAGGCCGAGAGAGCCAGCCACTAACACCCTCCAAAATCTGCCCTCCCCCAGCCGAGAGAGCCTTCCACTACCATCCCACCTCCCCGGTGACAGAAAGACACCCACCTTCACAGCTCTGGACATCCCTGGGAATCAGAGTCGGGCTCTACATACACCGTCAAGCAGCCCACAGCCAGCATGCCATCCTAGGCAAACGCCTTCTTTGCCTCAAGGTAAATATGCCCCTGGTCACACCCCTATTTGCCATAGAGACCTCACAGCCTGAACACCCCTGAATGAAGCCAAAGTGAACCAAAATGCATGGTATGTTGTAGTGCGCTGCAATGCATGTCTGTTAGCAAGGTGTGTTGGGATGTCATTAACCACATTACTACTTTACTACCGCTCTATAGCTGAATGGCTGTCCAGTTCTGGGAGGGCATCATATAACATCCTCCCAGAACTTGCCCCCAGCTGTACGCACCCAGCACTGTCTGTGATTGCTGTGCCCTTTGGACACATGACATGTTAAAAGGCCAATCACAGTGGCCTTTTGTCATGTGATCCGTGTCCAACCACAGCTGACCACCATGTAAATACATTTGCCAGTTATTGGCAGTACTTTCCACACACTGTCATAGCATGAGGAAAGTACTGCCGATAACCGGCAACCTTCAAAGCAGACATCTGCACTGATAATCAGGGCGCTGATAATCAGCGCCAAAAGTGCCCAACAGTGCTGCCCATCAGTTCCCAGCAGTTCTTCCAATTTGTGCCTGTCAGTGCCCTTCAGTACTATTAGTCCCCTTCAGTGCCACATAGTGCAGCATTATCAGTGCCTCCTCCTCAATGCCCACCAGTGCTGCCTCATCCGTGCCACCTCATCAGTGCCCATCAGTACTGCCTATCAGTGCAGCCTCATCAATGCACATCAGTGAAGGAGAAAAATCACTTGTTTGCAAAACTTTATAATAGAAATAAAAACTTTTTTTTTTTTTTAAATCTTCATTCTTTTTTCATTTATAGTGCAAAAATAAAAACTCCAGTGGTGATTAACTACCTCAAAAAGAAGCTCTATTCGTGTGAAAAAACTGATAACAATTTTATACGGGTACAGTGTTGCATGACCGTGCAATTGTGATTCAAATTGTGAAAGCGGAAAATTGGCCTGGGCAGGAAGGGGGTATAAGTGCCCGGTAGACAAGTGGATAAGAAGAATGACTCCGCAGCACACCAATGGGCCACACATAGGTGTTCACATGTTTCGGTAATGCATGTCTTACTGCAATGCAACAGCGTAAAAAGCCAGAAGAAAACCATACAGACTTGTTTTTTCTCCTTTTCTTGAAATATTTAGCTATAAATTCACATATGAAATGTAGCATTTTTACCTGGTAAACTTCTGGAGCCTCAATCAGTTTAAGGACCATGTCACCATGGACCATGTTACAAAAAAAATTCTGCACAAATATCACAGCAGTCACAAATACAGTCAGGTCCATAAATATTGGGACATCGACACAATTCTAACATTTTTGGCTCTATACACCACCACAATGGATTTGAAATGAAACGAACAAGATGTGCTTTAACTGCAGACTGTCAGCTTTAATTTGAGGGTATTTACATCCAAATCGGGTGAACGGTGTAGGAATTACAACAGTTTGCATATGTGCCTCCCTCTTGTTAAGGGACCAAAAGTAATGGGACAGAATAATAATCATGAATCAAACTTTCACTTTTTAATACTTGGTTGCAAATCCTTTGCAGTCAATTACAGCCTGAAGTCTGGAACGCATAGACATCACCAGATGCTGGGTTTCATCCCTGGTGATGCTCTGCCAGGCCTCTACTGCAACTGTCTTCAGTTCATGCTTGTTCTTGGGGCATTTTCTGTTCAGTTTTGTCTTCAGCAAGTGAAATGCATGCTCAATCGGATTCAGGTCAGGTGATTGACTTGGCCATTGAATAACATTCCACTTCTTTCCCTTAAAAAACTCTTTGGTTGCTTTTGCAGTATGCTTTGGGTCATTGTTCATCTGCACTGTGAAGCGGCGTCCAATGAGTTGTGAAGCATTTGGCTGAATATGAGCAGATAATATTGCCCGAAACACTTCAGAATTCATCCTGCTGCTTTTGTCAGCAGTCACATCATCAATAAATACAAGAGAACCAGTTTCATTGGCAGCCATACATGCCCATGCCATGACACTACCACCACCATGCTTCACTGATGAGGTGGTATGCTTAGGATCATGAGCAGTTCCTTTCCTTCTCCATACTCTTCTCTTCCCATCACTCTGGTACAAGTTGATCTCGGTCTCATCTGTCCATAGGATGTTGTTCCAGAACTGTGAAGGCTTTTTTACATGTCGTTTGGCAAACTCTAATCCGGCCTTCCTGTTTTTGAGGCTCACCAATGGTTTACATCTTGTGGTGAACCCTCTGTATTCACTCTGGTGAAGTCTTCTCTTGATTGTTGACTTTGACACACATACACCTACCTCCTGGAGAGTGTTCTTGATCTGGCCAACTGTTGTGAAGGGTGTTTTCTTCACCAGGGAAAGAATTCTTCGCTCATCCACCACAGTTGTTTTCCGTGGTCTTCCGGGTCTTTTAGTGTTGCTGAGCTCACCGGTGCGTTCTTTCTTTTTAAGAATGTTCCAAACGGTTGTTTTGGCCACGCCTAATGTTTTTTATATCTCTCTGATGGGTTTGGTTTTTTTCAGCCTAATGATGGCTTGCTTCACTGATAGTGACAGCTCTTTGGATCTCATCTTGAGAGTTGACAGCAACAGATTCCAAATAGCACACTTGAAATGAACTCTTGACCTTTTATCTGCTCATTGTAATTGGGATAATGAGGGAATAACACACACCAGGCCATGGAACAGCTGAGAAGCCAATTGTCCCATTACTTTTGGTCCCTTAACAAGTGGGAGGCACATATGCAAACTGTTGTAATTCCTACACTGTTCACCTGATTTGGATGTAAATACCCTCAAATTAAAGCTGACAGTCTGCAGTTAAAGCACATCTTGTTCATTTCATTTCAAATCCATTGTGGTGGTGTATAGAGCCAAAAATGTTAGAATTGTGTCGATGTCCCAATATTTATGGACCTGACTATAATCCCTTTGATGTGTCTAATATGTGTGTTCTGTTTCACTTATATGTGATGTATTTATTTTCTGTAGTGTTTTGAACTGCATCAGGCTATGTTGTTCTGTAGTATGCTGACATCTAGTAGCAGTTTGGGGCCACTACATCTTGTTTACTATGCAATTTTGGTATCACACTCTGTCCTCCCCTCCTGTTTAGTGCTAGTTAGTTCAGTCTTGGTTAGACCCTTCTTGTTTTCTCAGTCAATACTAGCACTCTGCATAGACAGAGCTTAGGAAAGTTATTGTCTTCTAAGACTTCTTTATGTTAAGAATAATATATTGACAGTAGAGAGATCAGGTGGTGGTGGCGGTGGGAGGGGCTCCATCACAATTTTGGCATGAGGCCCCACCCATATGGAAGAAAAATATATTTGAAATATATTTTAAAAATATTCTTCCCAAATATATTGACATATATTTGAAATTCTACAATTTTGGCCATATTCAATATATTTCAAAATGTAGATTTGTATTTTTAAAGACATACAGTATATTTGAAATGTATTTTTAAAAATATTTTTCGGATATTTTGTAATAAAATCGCATTTCAACATGCAGAGTGTGTGTATGTGTATATATATATACAGTGGGGATCGAAAGTTTGGGCACCCCAGCTAAAAATTTGTATTAATGTGCATAAAGAAGCCAAGGAAAGATGGAAAAATCTCCAAAAGGCATCAAATTACAGATTAGACATTCTTATAATATGTCAACAAAAGTTAGATTTTATTTCCATCATTTACACTTTCAAAATAACAGAAAACAAAAAAAAGGTGTCTGCAAAAGTTTGGGTACCCTGCAGAATTTATAGCATGCACTGCCCCCTTTGCAAAGCTGAGACCTGCCAGTGTCATGGATTGTTCTCAATCATCGTCTGGGAAGACCAGGTGATGTCAATCTCAAAGGTTTTAAATGCCCAGACTCATCTGACCTTGCCCCAACAATCAGCACCATGGGTTCTTCTAAGCAGTTGTCTAGAAAACTGAAATTGAAAATAGTTGACGCTCACAAAGCTGGAGAAGGCTATAAGAAGATAGCAAAGCCTTTTCAGATGTCAATATCCTCTGTTCGGAATGTAATTAAGAAATTGCAGTCATCAGGAACAGTGGAAGTTAAAGCAAGATCTGGAAGACCAAGAAAAATATCAGACAGAACAGCTCGCAGGATTGTGAGAAAAACAATTCAAAACCCACATTTGACTGCACGATCCCTCCAGAAAGATCTGGCAGACACTGGAGTTGTGGTACACTATTCCACTATAAAGAGATACTTGTACAAATATGGTCTTCATGGAAGAGTCATCAGAAGAAAACCTCTTCTACGTCCTCACCACAAAAATCATCGTTTGAACTTTGCAAATGAACATATAGACAAGCTGATGCATTTTGGAAACAAGTTCTGTGGACCGATGAGGTTAAAATTGAACTTTTTGGCCGGAATGAGCAAAGGTACGTTTGGAGAAGAAGGGGCACAGAATTTAATGAAAAGAACCTCTGTCCAACTGTTAAGCATGGGGTTGGACCAATCATGCTTTGGGGTTGTGTTGCAGCCAGTGGCACAGGGAACATCTCACGAGTAGAAGGAAAAATGGATTCAATAAAATTTCAGCAAATTTTGGATGGTAACTTGATGCCATCTGTGAAAAAGCTGAAGTTAAAGAGAGGATGGCTTCTACAAATGGATAATGATCCTAAACACACCTAGAAATCCACGGGGGATTACATCAAGAGGCGTAAACTGAAGGTTTTGCCATGGCCTTCACAATCTCCTGACCTCAACATAATTGAAAATCTATGGATAGACCTTAAAAGAGCAGTGCGTGACAGACAGCCCAGAAATCTCAAAGAACTGGAAGACTTTTGTAAGGAAGAATGGGCAAAGATACCTCAAACAAGAATTGAAAGACTCTTGGCTGGCTACAAAAAGCGTTTACAAGCTGTGATACTTGCCAAAGGGGGCAGTACAAGATATTAACTCTGCAGGGTACCCAAACTTTTCCAGACGCTATTTTTTTGTTTTCGGTTATTTTGAAAGTGTAAATGATAGAAATAAAATCTAACTTTTGTTGACATATTATAAGAATGTCTAATCTGTAATTTGATGCCTTTTGGAGATTTTTCCATCTTTCCTTGGCTTCTTTATGCACATTAATACAAGTGTTTAGCTGGGGTGCCCAAACTTTCGATCCCCACTGTATATATATATATATATATATATATAGTGAAGGACATAAGTATTTGATCCCTTGCTGATTTGGAATGTTTGCCCACTCACAAAGAAATGATCAGTCTAAAAATCAAATGGTAGGTGTATTGCAGGGGTGGCGAACAAGTTAGACACAAAGAGCCAAAATTTTAAACTGTGAAAGTCAGAGAGCCACACCACGCAGTGACCTGCCAAAAAAGACAAACACACAAAAACACATAATTAAAACCATATTATTCACCATAACACTTTCTTCCCCTTACAAAACACAGGGATGACCAGAGACTGCGGACAGCACAGGGATGACCAGAGCCTGCGGACAGCACAGGGATGACCAGAGACTGCGGACAGTACAGATGACTGCTGACCTTTGGGGAGGTGGGGAGCGGGTACCTGAATTTGACAGGTACCCGCTCTTACTTCCGCAGAGTTTTTGTTTGATCTTACCTGTTCCTCGATCCAGCCGCGCGCTGTCTTCCTGGCTTCTGTAATGGCGCTCGGCATGACAACTGGGTGCCCAGTGCGCATGAGCGAGGAGCACTTGCGCTTTGTGATTGGTCCGGCAGCTTCTGAGATCTGTCATGTGTCCCAGGTACCGCCTTACCATTCACAAAAAGCACCGCTTCTTGCGCATGCGCACTTGGCACCCGGCTGTCATGCCCAGTGCCCACACTACAGAAGCCGGAAGACAGCGCGCCGCTGGATAGAGGAACAGGTAAGATCAAAGAACAAAGAAGTAAGAGCGGGTACCTGTCAAATTCAGGTACCCGCTCCCCACCTCCCCAAAGGTCAGCAGTAAGAGGCAAAGAGCCGCATTCATTTTGGCCGGGAGCCGCACGCGGCTCGAGAGCCGCGTGTTCGCCACCCCTGGTGTATTGTAACACTGAGAGACAGAATAGCAACAAAACATTCAAAGGAAATGCATGTCTAACAAATTATGCATGGATTTGCATGTTCATGAGGGAAATAAGTATTTGATCCCCTTCACAAAACATGACTTAGTACTTGGTGGCAAATCCCTTGTTGGCAATCACAGAGGTCAGATGTTTCCTGTAGTTGGACACCAGGTTTGCACACATCTCAGGAGGGATTTTGGCCCACTTCTCTTGGCAGATCCTCTCCAAGTCATTAAGGTTTGGTGGCTGACGTTTGGCACCTCAAACTTTCAGCTCTCTCCACAGATTTTCAATCGGATTAAGGTCTGGAGACTGGCTAGGGCACTCCAGGACCTTAATGTGCTTCTTAAGCCACTCCTTTGTTGCCTTGGCCGTGTGTTTTGGGTCATTGTCATGCTGGAACACCCATCCATGACCCATTTTCAATGCCCTGGCTAAGGGAAGAAGGTTCTCACCCAAGATTTGACGGTACATTGCCCCATCCATCATCCCTTTGATGAAGTGCAGTTGTCCTGTCTCCTTAGCAGAAAAACGCCCCCAAAGCAGAATGTTTCCACCACCATGTTTGACAGTTGGGATGGTGTTCTTGGGGTCATAGGCAGCATTCCTCCTCTAAACACAGTGAGTTGAGTTGATGCCAAAGAGCTTGATTTTAGTCTCATCTGACCAAAACACTTTCAACCAGTCCTCCTCTGCATCATTCAGATGTTCAGTGGCAAACTTCAGACAGGCCTGGACATGTGTTTTTTTCAGCAGAGGGACCTTGCGAGCACTGCAGGATTTCAATCCTTGTCGGTGTAGTGTGTTACCAATTGTTTTCTTGGTGACTGTGGTCCCAGCTGCCTGGAGATCATTGACAAGATCCTCACGTATAGTTCTAGGAAGATTCCTCACTGTTCTCATGATCATTGACACTCCACAAGGTGAGATCTTGCATGGTGCACCAGACCTAGGGAGACTGACAGTTGTTTTGTGTTTCTTCCATTTGTGAATGATTGCACCAACTGTTGTCACCTTCTCACCAAGCTGCTTGGCGATAGTTTGGTAGCCCAGTCCAGCCCTGTGTAGGTCTACAATCTTGTCCCTGACATCCTTGGACAGCTTTTTGGTCTTTGCCATGGTGGAGAGTTTGGAATCTGATTGTTTGATTGCTCCTGTGGACAGGTATCTTTTATACAGGTAACAAAATGAGATTAGCAGCACACCCTTTAAGAGACTGCTTCTAATCTCAGCTTGTTACCTGTATGAAAGACACCTGGTAGCCAGAAATCCTGCTGAATGATAGGGGATCAAATACTTATTTCCCTCATGAATATGCAAATTAGTGCACAATTTGTTAGACATGCATTTCTTTTGAATTTTTTGTTGCTATTCTGTCTCTCAGTGTTACAATACACCTACCATTCAATTTTTAGACTGATCATTTCTTTGTGAGTGGGCAAACATTCAAAATCAGCAGGGGATCAAATACTTATTTCCTTCACTGTATACTGCATGTTGAAATGCGTTTTTATTACAAAATATATGAAAAATATTTTTAAAAATACATTTCAAATATACTGTATGTCTTTAAAAATACAAATCTACATTTTTGGAATGCATTTACGCATATATGTAAAAATATATGTTAAAACGACTTTTTTATATAGTAAAAAAATCAGAAGAATATATTTAAAAAAATATATTTTGAAAAATATTTTTTCATATATCTTGTAATATATAAAAACGCATTTCAACATATAGTGTGTGTATGTGTGTGTATATATATATATATATATATTTTGTAATATATTTTGAAATATTGAATATGGCCAAAATTGTAGCATTTCAAATACATGTTAATATATTTGGGAAGAATATTTTTAAAATATATTTAGATATATTTTTCTTCCATGTGGGCATCTTATCACCTTGCAGAGTATTGGAGCCAAAGGATCGGCATGCCAACAAGACAGCTACCTTTATAAAAGGCATTCTCTGCCATGGCAGCCCACAATTGTTTGACAGGTTTCTTTAATTTAAAAAGAATGATTATGTCTTACTTTTGCAGCAGTGCAGTTTGACAAGAACAGAACAGTGTCCCCTAGTGGCCAAATTAGCCCAATTCAGAAGCTGTGAAAGACGCACACAAACTTAATAATGACCTATTCAAAACGGTTTTTCATTTTCATATGTCATATCTTAATACAACAGTGGAAGCAGTGGCCAGACTGACTAGCCGCTTTCTGTACATTTAATAATTAGTTCCAGAGGGACAAGGTTAAGTTTGCGAACAGGAAAACGTCAGTACAAAACAAGGCTAATAGGAGGATTTTGGGTGAATCGGTTGAAAACATGAATTTACAAAAGCATACTGGTGTAAGATAGCTATATGAACAAATAGTGCTGAGACATCCCAATTACCAAGTTCAGGTTACAAACTACGGAGCTTCACTAATTAGAGAGAAAACCATTTTACTTTAAGATATCGAAACAGAGCAGGCAGCAGTTTTCTTTTTCATGTTTCCAGGCAGAGTCAATAATTGCTAAAATATCCGGAAAATACATATTTAACTCCTTCAGGAATACAGATGTTTTTTATTTCAGTAGTGTGTCAGTTTGAACATTTGTTGCAATTTATTCTGTATGATATCCATTGGATCTTTAGGGTTTTCCATCTAAAAAAATAAGGCCTTATATTAATGGTTGATTATTATATATATAAATTTGTAAATAAAGGAAATTTGTAAATTCTGTATAAAATTGTATTCTATTTTATATGCTTTGCCTATGTCTTGTACACTGCACTCATAATAATGTTCATTACGATTGCATTCCTTCAAGTCCTGATTAGACATTAGCCTGCCTATGTAATGCCCCTTGTTACCATAAAAGTACTATTGTAATATTAATGTGCTACCTACGTAATAATGTGTACTACAAAAACTTAAAATGCGCCGAACAAACAGAACAGTGATTTGGAAAGATGCTGAGTATATCTTTTTGTGTCTGTTCCCTACTACAGTAGTTATTAATTTGGAACGACTAATCAATATGAGGATAGGAGTTGCCTATCTATAACATTTCTCTCTCTCTCTATATATATATATATATATATATATATATATATATATATATACAGGGGCGGACTGACAACTCATGGGGCCCCCGGGCAATAGGGGATCATGGGGCCCCTGTGTCCTCGCCCACACCCAAAAAAGCCTATGAAAAAGCCAATGAAAGGTGCCAGGGGCATTATATGGGGCCCCCTACTGACCCCGGACCCTCGGGTAGTGCCCAAGTGCTCAAATGGTCAGTCCACCCCTATATATATATACAGTGGGGCAAAAAAGTATTTAGTCAGCCACCAATTGTGCAAGTTCTCCCACTTAAAAAGATGAGAGAGGCCTGTAATTGGCATCATAGGTAGACCTCAACTATGAGAGACAAAATGAGAAAAAAATCCAGACAACCACATTGGCTGATTTGGAAAGAATTTATTTGAAAATTATGGTGGAAAATAAGTATTTGGTCACCTACAAACAAGCAAGATTTCTGCCTCTCACAGACCTGTACCTTCTTCTTTAAGAGGCTCCTCTGTCCTGCACTCATTACCTGTCTCAATGGCACCTGTTTGAACTTGTTATCAGTATAAAAGACACCTGTCCACAACCTAAAACAGTCACACTCCAAACTCCACTATGGTGAAGACCAAAGGACACCAGAAACAAAATTGTAGACCTGCACCAGGCTGGGAAGACTGAATCTGCAATAGGCAAGCAGCTTGGTGTGAACAAATCAACTCTGGGAGCAATAATTAGCAAATGGAAGACATACAAGACCACTGATAATCTCCCTCAATCTGGGGCTCCACGCAAGATCTTACCCCATGGGGTCAAAATTATCACAAGAACGGTAAGCAAAAATCCCAGGACCACACGGGGGGACCTAGGGAATGACCTGCAGAGAGCTGGGACCAACATAACAAAGGCTACCATCAGTAACACACTACGCCGCCAGGGACTCAGATCCTGCAGTGCCAGACGTGTCCCCCTGCTTAAGCCAGTACATGTCCGGGCCCGTCTGAAGTTTGCCAGAGAGCAGTTGGATGATCCAGAAGAGGATTGGGAGAATGTCATATGGTCAGACGAAACCAAAATAGAACTGTTTGGTAGAAACACAACTCGTGTTTGGAGGAGAGAGAATGCTGAGTTGCATCCAAAGAACACCATACCTACTGTGAAGCATGGGGGTGGCAACATCATGCTTTGGGGCTGTTTCTCCGCAAAGGGACCAGGACAACTGATCCATGTACAGGACAGAATGAATGGGGCCATGTATCGTGAGATTTTGAGTGCAAACCTCCTTCCATCAGCAAGGGCATTGAAGATGAAACATGGCTGGGTCTTCCAACATGACAATGATCCCAAACATACCGCCCGGGCAACGAAGGAGTGACTTCGTAAGAAGCATTTCAAAGTCATGGAGTGGCCTAGCCAGTCTCCAGATCTCAACCCCATAGAAAACCTTTGGAGGGAGTTGAAAGTCTGTGTTGCCCAGCGACAGCCCCAAAACATCACTGCTCTAGAGGAGATCTGCATGGAGGAATGGGCCAACATACCAGCAACAGTGTGTGCCAACCTTGTGAAGACTTACAGGAAACGTTTGACCTCTGTCATTGCCAACAAAGGATATATAACAAAGTATTGAGATGAACTTTTGATATTGACCAAATACTTATTTTCCACCATAATTTGCAAATAAATTCTTTCCAAATCAGCCAATGTGATTGTCTGGATTTTTTTTCTCATTTTGTCTCTCATAGTTGAGGTCTACCTATGATGCCAATAACAGGCCTCTCTCATCTTTTTAAGTGGGAGAACTTGCACAATTGGAGGCTGACTAAATACTTTTTTGCCCCACTGTATATATGCTTTCTTGGGGATACATACAGAAAGGAAAATGTAGGAATAACAATAAAACAGCATGTTACCACATAACAAAATGGTATGTTTCTAACCCATAAGATGGCCGCCACGTTACGGTACGTGTTGACGTCACGTGCTCTGGCTCCTCCCCTATGGTGACATGCTGTTTTAACTTTTTCATTAATGTACGTTCAATACTACATTTTAAGGCAATAAAGCCTTTCGAATATACTACACTATGAGGATTTTTTTGCTTTTTCAGATGATGTCCTCTTTGAGGATAATTCATTTTCACAGGCATAATACTTGGTATTATCAGTTGGGAGTTAATGTCTTGATATGGAAATCTTTTGAAAGTGATCCAACAGGCATTTTCTTACATTCAACACCTGGGAGTCAGCTTATCCCTTCAGAGCCAAAAGTGTCCGGGTTCGTTATTCATATTTGGAATCTGTACTGCGCTTTTTTGACCCATACTGAATTGAGGGGTCATTTTGGTCTGGTAAGAGGCAGCCTTTTTTGAGGTGTTGGTGATGGTGGACTCTCCTAGTTTTTTTGGAATTTTTTTTTGGAATTTATTTGACATTCATATATTTTATTACAGAGGCATTTATTTTTATTTATGCCGGACATTATTGGACTTTTATTTTATTAATTTATCTGTAGTGCTGCACCCTTGTGTTCTATATGTGTTGTTGCCTGCAATACTGTGTTGGCTGCTTTTTGTGCTATTAATTTTTATGTGCCATTTAGTTCATTTAGCGCGGAAGTATCAAATTGTACATCTTAAGAATTGGTGAGCTGAAATGTAATACATTTTTATTTTTAGGTTTAATACCACCTTAAGCTTGGCCTGTCACAGCTGTGTTGGTGACAGTGGAGGTCACAGTTGTATTCATGGTAATACAGTACACACTCAATTGGGGGGGGGGTCACACTCGTTCCCACTTTAATTTTCAGTGGAGTCTCGCTTAATAACAGAGCTAACAGAAGACAGGATTTAAACTCTGTTGCCTACGTGATATGCAACACTTACCAAGCTACTTTTACGCTGCAATTAATGGTTTCAAAATGAGGATGTTGATTTTTACCTATTAAAAATCTTTAAAATTCTTCATTAAAAATATTTTTCCTGCTTTCAAAATAGACTTCTGCAATGTTTCTCATTTACTAAACCTCCAGCTAGCAGTTTGTAGCATGTGGGGATAAAGGAAAATGTTCTAGACAAACCTTTGCAGCATAATAAGATGAATAAACGCTTCTTCAGGAATCCAAATTAGTTGAAATAATTCATAATTTTATGCAGCTTGAAGAAGAATATTGGAACTTTCATAGAATTCCATCTACTTTGAAATAATAGAAATAAATGCGGGCTTTGAAAACATTGTTTCTCTTATGACTTTGAAGAGGCACAAGTTACAGAGAAGGCTCCGTCTGCTGGAAACTCACATACCAAGTTTTAATTGTTAATTATAGGGATTTACTACGGAATGTTCAGTTTTATTCTTGTCTTTCATAACGATTCTTTGCCGGGCAAGAAGCGATATCCTCTTTTTTTCAAGGAGGATAAAGCATTTTATTTTGGAATTTAGAAAATTGAATGTCAAGTTACATCAACATTGGCATAATACATAATTTTTTTTATGTGGAGACATATAGTGGTTGATTTACTAAAACTTGAGTGCAAAATCTGGTGCAGCTCAGCTGCCATTTTTTTTTTTTGTCAAAGCTTAATTGAACAAGCTGAGGTTAGAAGCTGATTGACTACCATCCACAGCTGCACCAGATTTTGCACTCTCCAGTTTTAGTAAATCTACCCCATACATTTTACACATTCTCTGAACTTAAAGTGTTACTAAACCCAAGACCCTGCATTCACTATATCTTCCATAGTACACATAACGTGGAAATGCAAAACACCTTTTCTCATCAGCAGTTAGAGCAGCCTTGTGACTTTTATCAGTGTCCAGCTGAGCACTGGTTAAAGCTTGTAGGAGGAGTTTAAATTCTGCTCTGACTGTCCTATGAGACTGCATAACCTCTGACCCTCTGTCTGGACAGCGCTGATCACATGCACTCTCCTACTCTCCTAAGAACAAGAAAAAACTCTCTAGTAGTACACACCAAACTGAGCATGTGCAGAATGTCCCTGAGGCTCTGTACTGTCAGCAGATGCAATGGGGAACGTGGAAGAAGGGGAGGACCAGTGAGGACAGGATCAAACATCCTTTTTACACAATGCAGAGGATCTACCCTTTAAGTTCCACTGTGAGTATACCAAGCATGCCTTACTGCATATACTGACTGATTTTGCTGTTGTGGGTTTAGTAACACTTTCATGTGGAGACATATAGTGGTTGATTTTACTAAAACGTGAGTGCAAAATCTGGTGCAGCTCAGCTGCCAGTTTTTTTTTTTTTGTCAAAGCTTAATTGAACAAGCTGAGGTTAGAAGCTGATTGACTACCATCCACAGCTGCACCAGATTTTGCACTCTCCAGTTTTAGTAAATCAACCCCATACTGTTTACACATTCTCTGAACTTAAAGTGTTACTAAACCCAAGACCCTGCATTCACTATATCTCCCATAGTGCACATACTGTTGTGGGTTTAGTAACACTTTAACTCAGGGGTAGGCAATCTCCAGCTGTTGTGGAACTACTTTTCCCATGAGGCATTGCAACATTTCAAAACTGATAGTTACAGCTATGACTTGCAGAGGCATGATGGAACTTGTAGTCCTGCAACAGCTGGAGAGCCGCAGGTTGCCTACCCCTGCTTTAACTAATGCATGTTTCTGGGACAGCCTTTCTAAACCAGGGTTCTGTTGAGCCCTAGGGTTGCTCCAGAGGTTGTCAATAGTGTTGTCCTTTGCAGTGAGCAATGATGGTTTGATCTCCTTCCTGCACTGACCACAATGTAAGGAGACCATTTTCTACTGACATCCGGTGTAAAAGGACACTTCTAAACTGACCACCAGAATCAATTGATTTACCAACAGAAGTGGGGCACTGTTCCAATGATTACCAAGGGAAGGGTGATCTACACTGATTGCCATTGTAAGGAGGAATTCTCTATTACCCACTAAAAGTATGCAACAATTCTCATTTTCTGCTTTTTTTCTGACCGTTATTACAACATCTTATTATTACTATTTAATAAATTACATGACTAAAAATAATCTTGTATATACAAAGAGAAATGAGAAAAGTGAAATGATACCTGTGTCAAACACAAGGCCCGCTGGCCAAACTTGTAGCCCTCACACCTCTCCTGCAGTTATGGCACCCTCCTCATCGTCAACCCCACCTTGTCTCAGCAATCAGCAGCAGACAGCAGGACAAAACTCCTCTTTCAGATCCCGCGCTTCTCCGTACAGCCATGGAGAGGCCCATATCTACCCCCCACCATCTCAGCAGTCGGCAGCAGAGAAAAGGGCAGGCCTCCTACAGATTCTGTGACTCTCTGTGCAACTGTAGCACCCCCTTCTCTCCACCTCCCCAGGTCTCAGCATTCACCAGACTCTGGCAGCTAACTTCAGCCCTCCTCTGGTCCTTCTCCAGACCCTGCACTTTCTGCTTCCCAGCTCCATCTCCAGCTTCTACCTAGCAGCAGCACAAGGTAAGGGGGTGCACTGTGATGTAAGGGAGGGTGGGGGGCTCTTGACATCTGATGTAAAGGGGGGGGGTGCTCTGGACATTTAGCCTTACAGATACAACTGTTTCTTTGAGGGCAGTCATAATGCTGATGTGGCCTGATCTAGTTATACCACATTCTTTATTGAAAACTTCCTTTAACTCACTGATATCATATCAGGGACATGAGCTGTAAACAAAAAATTTTTTAGCAGGGGTTCCCTGAGACCTTACAGTTATTTCATAGTTAGAAGGTTGAGAAAGGCTGTGATCTACAGTGATTACACAATTGCAGTGCAACATAAAAATGATCATTGTTGGTTATTAAATAGGTGCAAATTATACCTTCCTTGATCTAAGTCATAAGACTAAATGTGAACAATGAAAAGTCAGATGCAAACGGAAAAATGCTGATAGTAGCATTTTTGTGCTGGCCTGTAGTGGTGTTTTAGAAGAGTTAAGAGCATTAGCGTTTTATTAGTGTTTTTACAGTACAGGAAAAAAAAAGCTGTTAGGAGTGTTTAGAAGCATTTAGTATTTTTTTCTGCCGGGAAAATGCTCCCAAAAACTATGGACACATATGATAACACTATTAGCTTCCAGAAGCCTTTAAAAAAACACTTGTGTGCATGGAGCATCAAAGAGCTGTGTAGGTGCCTATGTAGCTATAGGCACTGTGGATCAATTCAATCTCAATATTGACAGCAGAAGCACTGAAATGTCTAAGTTGTTCTTTCATCTTCTCTGCTAGTCCTGCTTCATCCTCCTAGAAGTGACTTAGCAGTAAGTAAGTACAAACCGGGAGTTCTCGAAAAGGGAGAAAAGATAAGCTGTGCTGTTGGAAAAGACTTCAGTGCTTCTACTGGGAACTTTGAGGATGACTTGGTCAACAGTGTCTCTAGCTCCAAATGTCAGTGAAGACTTGTTTTAAAGCTAATTTACTGCTTGTTAATAAAATGTAAATACTGTATTTGAGTAGCCATGAGTTTCCTTAAGGTTCATTCACATTACAGCAGTTCTCAACCACTGGGCTGTGGCCTACTGCCAGGATGCTGCCTTCCTTCTCTTGGGCCTTCAGCCAGCTGCAGATCTCCTAAAGCTGATCTCCAACTTGATCCAAATGAACTGTGTCCTTCACTAACCTGTAAGGCAGCTGGATGTGCGGTATAAAGTGTATGTAGCTATGGCTACATACAGCATACCGCACTGTGTTCCGGGTGCGAGCCGAAACTTCCAGTCTCATACCCGGAACACAGTAGAGTCTGTCAAAGCGGCACTCAACCATTCAGTGTAAGCGATGTATTCTATTGATGTGCCGCTGTGATAGACTCTACTGTGTTCCAGGTATGAGACTGGAAGTCTCGTCTCGTACCCAGAACACAGTGTGGAATGCTGTATGTAGCCTCAGCTACATAGAGATTATACCTCACATCCAATGGCCTCACAGGTTATAGGAACAAAGTTTGGTGCAAGCCAGCCCAAACAAACTATGTAAAGTATATCAAAAGGTGGAAATCAGCTTTAATCTTTCACAGTGCCCCACACCCTCCCATAGTGGCCCTTGGTGCCCACAGGCCCCATGAGAGCCCTCAACCTCCACAGAGCCCCCCTTCAGCCTGCTACAGAGCCTCTAGCCTTCCATAGTGCCCCCAACCTCCAACAGTGTCCCACAGTCCCCTCCAGCCCCATCCAGGAACCTCATCCCCTGCAGGGCCACCAAAATTTGATGTAGCCCCCTAAAGCCACTCCACAACCCCAACATTGAAACCCAGTCCCATTCAGAGCTTTCCAGTATTTCACTGCATATTTCCCCATTCTTTTATTGTGTGAGCATAAAAACTTTATTTTGTAATGTTGGGAATGTAAGGTTTTGGAAAATTTTACCAGACCCTGGTCTCTATTGTTTGTGAACCACTGGTCAAAAAACACTTTAAGAAAGTGCTGTGCCTAGAACAAAACATCAGAATAGCATTTGTTTCTGCTGGCTATTTTAATACAGAAAAAATTATATTTTGCATCTTGGTGTGCAGCATTTTCATCGCTGGTACAATTGGTCAATAACATGTACTGAGTCAAATGACTCAGTACATGTGTCATGCCTTTGGGGTGGGGAATTGCAGTGCCATGACCCAGATGGTGTATGTAGTACTATATGTAGTTTTTGAATTTGTCTGTTTTTGTACAGTTGTGTTCAAAATAATAGCAGTGTGTTGCAAAAAGTGAATAAAGCTCAAAATCCTTCTAATAGCTTTTATTTCCATACACACAAATGCATTGGGAACACTACACATTCTATTCCAAATCAAAACATGAAGAAAAATATATCAAATTTGTGTTCCTCTAAAAAAATTGAAGAAAAGTGAATATTAGACTGTTCAAAAAAATAGCAGTGTTTGTATTCTTCTTTACAAACTCAAACATTCACTATATAAACTGAAAAATGTTTGAAGATTTTGCTTTCCTTTGAATCACTTAATGAATATTTAGTTGTATAAACACTGTTTCTGAGAACTGCTGTACATCTGTGTTGCATGGAGTCAACCAACGTCTGGCACCTGTGAACAGGTATTCTAGCCCAGGATGATTGGACTACATTCCACAGTTCTCTATTTCTTGGTTTTGCCTCAGAAACTGCATTTTTGATGTCACCCCACAAGTTTTCTATTGGATTAAGATCCAGGGATTGGGCTGGCCACTCCATAACGTCAATCTTGTTGGTCTGGAACCAAGATGTTGCACGTTTACTGGTGTGTTTGGGGTCGTTGTCTTGTTGGAACACTCATATCAAGGGCATTTCCTCTTCAGCATAAGGCAGCATGACCTCTTCAAGTATTCTGATGTATTCAAACTGATCCATGATCCCTGGTATGCGATAAATAGGCCCAACACCGTAGTATGAGAAACATCCCCATATCATGATGCTTGCACAACCATGCTTCACTGTCTTCACAGTGTACTGTGGCTTGAATTCAGTGTTTGGGGGTCGTCTGACAAACTGTCTCCGGCCACTAGATTAAAAAAGAACAATCTTACTTTCATCAGTCCACAAAATGTTGCACCATTTCTCTTTAGGCCAGTCAATGTGCTCTTTGGCAAATTGTAACCTCTTCAGCACATGTGTTTTTTTCAACAGTGGGACTTTGCGGGGGCTTCTTGCAGATAGCTTGGCTTCACATAGGCGTCTTCTAATTGTAACAGTACTCACAGGTAACTTTAGACCTTCTTTCATCTTCCTGGAGCTGATTGTTGGCTGAGTCCTTGCCATTTTGGCTATTCTTCTATCCATTCGAATAGTAGTTTTTCGCTTTCTTCCACGTCTTTCAGGTTTTGGTTGCCATTTTAAAGCATTTGCGATCATTTTAGCTGAGCAGCCTATCATTTTCTGCACTTCTTTATATGTTTTCCCCTCTCCAATCAACTTTTTAATCAAGGTACGCTGTTCTTCTGAACAATGTCTGGAATGACCCATTTTCCTCAGAATTTCAGAGAGAAATGCACTGTAACCAGCATGTACAACATTTGCTGCCTTCCTTCCTTAAATAAGAGCAATAATTGCCACCTGTTTTTCAAAGAATGAATGACCTCACTAATAGAACTCCACACTGCTATTATTTTGAACATGCCCCTTTCAATTAGTGATTCAATTACACAGAATCAGCAGCATGCATGTCATGACTTTTTGGTCTGTTGGATTTCTATTACTCTACTATACCTGCTAGTAAATTATTTGCCATGTAGAAATATCATTTCTACCAAAAACAGTGATTGATCAGGTTAGTGATGTCTGACTGCTATTATTTTGAACACAACTGTATTTACTATTACTGTTGCCGACAGACCTCCCTAGTAGGAATGAGTTCCACCCATGGGCAGGACACTGCTCAGACAATTTAAAACATTGCCAGTTTACTGCTGCCAATTTCTAAGGCAGAACCAAACTGTAAGCACATTGGTAGACCCCTGGATGTGTTTAAATAAATACAATCACCAGCTTACCAATGTGCTGACAGTTTGGATATCAGGAGGAATTTGAGGTGTTTGGAGTTTTGGAAATCATGATTAGTGCTTGATATATGGAAGGAACAAAAATGACCTTCGTAGAGGACACAAAGACATCTTTGCTGTTACCAATAGGGTTTGTTCACACTACAGCATGCACATGATTGCATAGAAAATGAATACGTAGTGACACATGCACACATGCATTTTTTTTAATACATTGCACTGCTTTGCGTTTTACTAGGACGTCAACTGTGTTTTTAAACATTTTTTTTTCTGTATAGGCAACACCATCACATCAAAATTCTAACATCTTTTTTGGATTAGAATAGGCGTCATGTGTTGCACGGGTGCGTTTTGACATGGGTTGATGTGTTTTGTATAAAAATGCATCCAAGCTGCATTTTTATGCCATGCACCACAACACACCTGTATGGTGTAGCAGAAGACATAGAAAACAATTGCTTTCTATGTAGTCTATTGATAAAAAAAAGTGGTACAAAATTCACAGCATTTGCACAGCAATCACAAATAATCCTTGTAATGTTTCTAATATGTGTGGCCATAATCCAATATAATATAAAATGAAGTGAGCGCTCATTAAATAAAATATCAATGAAAAAGTAAGCAGCTAATGGCACAAGAGGGGATCACAGCCTCCTCTGATTGTATAAATAGATGAATAAAGTGCAGCGCTAAAGCATATCAAAAAAGTTCGTTCTTAGAAGTTCGTTGTCAAAAAGTTCATAAGATATCTTGATCAATACTATGGTGTACACAGCTAGAAGGATCCAGTGAAAATGACAGAAATGCGCACTCACCGACCGCGCATAGGAAATGCGCATTTGTGTGTTAAAAACACAAGTGTCGAACTCCCTCAGGACAAGGTATCATCAGGCGGTGATCTGCTAGGCTCACAGGACCTCTCCCGCCGGATACTTTTCCAGGAAAGTATCCGGCGGGAGAGGAGCGGATAGCGGAGGAGTCCCGGCCCGGGAGACTGGCAGACACAGCTATATCTGGAGGAGGGAGCCCTCACCTGGCCGTCTTTAATCCTGATCTTAAGGAGGTCCTGTGAGCCTAGCAGATCACCGCCTGATGATACCTTGTCCTGAGGGAGTTCGACACTTGTGTTTTTAACACACAAATGCGCATTTCCTATGCGCGGTCGGTGAGTGCGCATTTCTGTCATTTTCACTGGATCCTTCTAGCTGTGTACACCATAGTATTGATCAAGATATCTTATGAACTTTTTGACAACGAACTTCTAAGAACGAACTTTTTTGATATGCTTTAGCGCTGCACTTTATTCATCTATTTACATAATCCAATATAGTCCTAATTGATGCATTTTTGGAAAATACCGCTTTATGGGCATTAGATGGAGCTAAAAACCATTGGAAATAAATATATTAGACACATTACTGGGATAATTTGCGGTGGCTGTGATTGCTGTAAGATTCACATGGCAACTTTTTTTATAGACCCCTATGTATCCTTGCGTTTAGCCTGAGTTGATCAATGCAGATCAAAGTAGCTCAATGAACATGGTGTGAATGAACCCTAGGGAGAAAGTGCAGACAGAAGCTTAATAATGGCATGCAATGCCAAGCTGCGGTTTCTAAAGCGAGCAAATCCTCTCTTGTATTAAAAGAGGTATAGACTCCAGAGAGAGAGATATCATATTACCTCGGGTACAAATCATTAGTAAGACCTCATCTGGAATATGCAGTTCAGTTTTGGGCACCAATTCACAAAAAGAACATTGGGGAACTGGAGAAAGTGCAGAGAAGGGCAACCAAACTGATACAAGGCATGGAGGAGATCAGCTATGAGGAAAGATTAGAGGAACTGAATGTATTCTCTCTTGATAAGAGGAGATTAAGGGGGGATATGATCAGCATGTATAAATACATCAGTGGTTCATATAGGATAGGTAAATGTCCTTATATTAAAATTCAGCAGCTACAGTATTTCTAGTATTTGCCTAATTTTTTGGGGGGGAGACTGAAGCTCCTCTTTAGATCTGCAACTAGTGCCACCTACATCCTGGTCCTTAGGCCTGCACCACCTTCTTATAATCAAGAACTCCAGGAGCCCCAACTCTCACGTTTTGACCCCTCTCCCACTTAAGCCATCCAAGGCCACCAGCTGGCATGCCCAGGGACATAGGGTCTTCCCATCTCCTTTTTAGCTCACCTCCTCTAGGTTTATTACCTTTTCAGAGGTGGAAAAAATAAACCCTTTACCTAAACAAATACATTATATAAATACATCAGTGGTTCATATAGTAAACTCGGTGTAGAGCTATTCACCCTGAGGTCATCACAGAGGACAAGGGGTCACTCTTTACGTCTGGAGGAAAAGAAATGTAATCTCCAAGCACGGAAAGGTTTCTTCACAGTGAGAGCTGGGAAAATGTGGAATAGACTCCCTCAAGAGTTGGTTCTGGCCAGCTCAGTGGAATGCTTTAAAAAAGTCCTGGATTGTTTCTTAGATACACAGAATATAACTGGTTAATAACATTTACAGGTAAAGTTGATCCAGGGAATATCCGATTGCCTCTCGGGGGATCAGGAAGGAATTTTTCTCCCTACAGGAGCAAATTGGATCATGCTTTGCTGGTTTTTTTTGCCTTCCTCTGGATCAGCTGTGGGTATAGGATTATAACTTTTCTTTTTTTTAATGGTTGACCTGGATGGACTTTTGTCTTTTTTCAGCCAGACTATGTAATTATGTAAGCTGCCACAGGGAAACCTCACAGTTGGAATTGGAGAGATATAAGAATGCAGCGGTTTTTCATTTCAATGCTGCCTGCCTGAAAACCTGAAATATCAATTTTGGGTGGTGTTGCACGTTAGACAGAGTACTTCTCAAAGCATCAATTACTTTAACTGATGGTATTATCTACGGTGTAATGTTGCATCTAGTAAATGATTTTTGCGTGTGTGATGTCCTCTTCAACATCTGTGCTTTCTGAAGTCCCACCACCCTGTAGAAGATGAGCTCTCCGTGTGTCGTTAATTTGCTGCCTAGTAAAGGATGTCCCAGTTTAGCTATAAAGAAACCGTCTGATCTCCAGCTCTCATCAGTCAGCGCTCAGGAAATAAGCGAGTTTCTCTTGAAGTACCAGAGCATTGAATTACGGTTTAGTCTTCCTGCAGAAAACATGCAATATTTATAGGTAATGCGCTTTAAAAAGGCTCTGTGTTCCGTCGACGTGCCGAGGGAAGAAAAAGAAATTCCGTTAACTTCCATTCTTTTATAGCTAAAGTCTGAATGGAATACCATCTATGCATTAAATACACCACTCTCTGCCTTTACACTTCTTAAGTGGAATTTTTGGAATCCTATGTTTATATCAGTGGCAGAGAGATTCCTTGTGTGGGAAATAAGGACGGTCCATAAAAGTAATACACAGCTTAATCCAACAGAGCATTCCAAGAAGGTGCTAATGAGATGTGGAATCCGGAACTGCAGAGGTGGATCTTGCAGACAGACTGAGAACACACTAGAAGTCATTAATCAGAGTCGCAGGGGAAAACATGATTCCAATAAAGGAAAACAATGGCCAAGAATAAAAAAAAAATGGATTTATTTAGTAAAATGGTACAAGGAGCAAAGTGCACTTTTCATAACAACCAATCAGAATCCATCTTGTGACCATTTCAGAACAGTTGCTGATAAAAAAAACATGCGGGAACAGAAGGTGCCATTAGACCTTCACTTATATATATATTACAGTATTTACAGTTCATAAAGTGCATAAAACAGCACAGTAACAAAATCGACATCATTTGTACCATCATACCACTCTATATTTTTTAACGCTAAAATAATTTTTTTTTCCTTTTCGGATACAGAACCAAATGTGTAATGGCATGTATCCTATTACCTGCATGCAGCTGCTTCTGTTAAAAATCTTTCATTCAGAGCCCCCAGGTACTGTTCTGAACAGCTGTCTTCAATCATGGTGCAGATTAGCAACAGCCTCTGCTACTGAGAAATGTTGCACCACTCACCTGCCCCTTCTACCCTCTCCACCATTCTATTCTTCTACAATGCATCAAGTTCTGTGAAGCAGCATTGGAGATCCCATCATTTAACTGCTTCTCTTCCATTCACAGATTATGATGCATTGTAGGAGAGCAGCAATATCAGCAATATAAATGGCAGAGAAGGTAAAAGGGGGTGAGAAGAGGCTGCTGTTAACTGTCACTGCGCCAGAAGATAGTATCTGGCAACTTGAAGGAGGCACTGAACAGAAGATATTTTTACCAGAAACAGACATCTGCAGATAATGGGATATACACCATTACACATAACCAATGTATTTAGTGCTATATCCCCCCCCAAAAAAAACCTGAAACTTCATCTTTAAAAATTAAAGTGCTTATGTCCATTCTAAATTATTAAAGTGCAATAAACACATTATATATATATATATATATATATAATATATATAATAAAGTGCATAAAAAATAAAAATATCTTTAGTGAAAGTATCTTATGTAATTGTGATCTTCTCTTCACTCCAGACTACGTGCTCAGCTTTCTCCCAGATCAGCATTCTTGTGTAACAAATTGGAAACACACTAACCAGTTTTATTACCTTCCCGTCACAGAAAGGCAAAAAAGCTCAGATGATAATCCCCTTCGTTCTCCAAAATTCTTTCTTTGCATCATAACCAGATAATCACTTTTTACCACTTCTCCTCATCTTCTCACCAAGTATATATATAAGTATATATATATATAAATAAATATTTCATAAAACAATTCTAATAAAAAACGCAAAATAAACTTTATAGAGCATGTATTCTTTTAAGAAAATAACATCAAAAATTATAAAATCTGTTCCACTCATGTGCACACAGGAAGTGCACACAGCAATATACTCTTTAACAAACAGATCTTTCAGTTATGATGCAACTTGGTTTGTTTAGCTAAATTATTGACTTCAATAATTGACTTCAAAGGTCTTAAATAAGTCAATAATTTGATAAAACACGTTAACTTGAGTACACCAGAAAATGACTTTTGAAATTAAAGTTAACATGTTAAAACTTACATGGGGTTCTAGTGATTGTTTTTGTATATATTAAATATTAAGGGACATTTCACACACCTATTTGTGCGTTGACCATTAATAAGCCTCAATTTACGAAGTGGCACATACTTTTGAGCAACACAATGGATGGAGCGTTTAAATCTACTATATGGTCTGTGGTGAATTGTGGTGCAGGTGTTTGTATTTTACTGTGTATATGCACTTGGGTGCTATTCTGAATCAATGGCAATACACATGTAGTGCACATTAACATACACTGCAGTAACACATAGATGTGGATCTAGCTTTAGAGTTGTGTCCTTAGGTACCAAATATTTCTTTTTAGTTGTGGATAGAAAAAAGGTATGATTAAGTGAAATTAAAGTGGAATTAAACCTATAATGAATTTAAAATGACAGGTAGGATTTTTATGTTAGAGAGACTCTCTGTGCCGTGATGATGGGACTCCCATGCACATGCATGGAAGTGACATCATCATGACCTGCTCGACCAAGTGGCTGCAGAGTTGAAACCTGGAAGGAAGACTGGGAGAAGATGACCAAGAGGCCAAAGAGTTGGAACCTGGAAGGAAGACTGGGAGAAGATGACAGCACCTAAGACCGACAGGAGCACTGACAATGCAATGCTTGAAGGGATGTCTTGCCAGGTAACTCTGCTACAATGTGCAAATATGCTGTACATACTAACACATTATGGTTAAAAAAAAAGGGCCCAATAAAAAGTTGGAGTTAAACCAATTTAAGACTTTCACTTTAAGATTCCTGATGCCTTTTTTTTGCTGTCTATGTGCTGTTTGGAAGATTTCCCTTCATTTTCTGTCCTTAAAACACAGCAGGAAGCAAGAAGAGATCTCTCCAAATCAAGGGGATATCCCCTCATAGACAGTTGTCATCAAGGTTCTCTGTCAGAAGCTTTCTTCTCACTTCCTGTTCTTGCGACAGCTAAAATGCTGGTTTTCCCATTACTTTCTGTTCTATGACCACCGTTCACCGGGACCAATAGATGATGATGTACCTCACCAGTTTGGACACAGACATCAATAAAAACCCAACAGCAGATCTAACCCTTCCACACATTTTAAGCTCGTGTACATGAGCCCCTAGCAGTTTTTGGATTGATCCTGGTGGTAGGTTCATTTTAAAGAGACATCCAGCAAGCCTTTCTTCTTCTGCAGAACCACAGCAAAATTCTGGGTATGGGAGAAAAAGTTTGGGTTTTGTATACACTTTAAGGCAGTGGTTCTTAACCTGGGTTCGATCGAACCCCAGGGGTTCGGTGAGTCAGTCTCGGGGGTTCGGCGGAGGTGACCCACACCCGACTCATATGATTTGTGATGACATGCCCAGTGGTCGGCAAGCCGCGGCTCTTGTGTGCCGGGCGCCCGCTCCCCTCCCTCCTCTCGGGCGGCAGGGACTCAAATGCAATGATTGGCCAGTCTCGCTGCCACTCACATCCTGATAGCCAGTGATTGGCTGTCAGGATGTGTGTAGGCGGGGCAGCGTGACGAACGTGAGAGGAGCTAGGCTCCTCTCACAGTCCGCCCTGATGACCGGAACGGCGCGGGAATACAGCGAGAGGAACACGCGGAGCAAAGGTAAGTGAATTGACACAGGGGGGACTTGGGGACTTAATATGGGGGATGAATTAATATGGGGAATGAATTACTATAGGGGGGATGAATTACTATATGGGGGATGAATTATTATATGGGGGATGAATTACTATATGGGGGATGTATTACTATATGGGGGATGTATTACTATATGGGGGATGAATTACTATATGGGGGATGTATTACTATGGGGGATGAATTATTATATGGGGGATGAATTACTATATGGGGGATGTATTACTATATGGGGGATGAATTACTATATGGGGGATGTATTACTATGGGGGATGAATTACTATGGGGGATGAATTACTATATGGGGGAGGAATTACTATATGGGGAAGGAATTACTATAGGGGGGATGAATTACTATATGGGGGATGAATTACTATATGGGGGGATGAATTACTATGGGGGATGAATTACTATATGGGGGATGAATTACTATGAGGGATGAATTACTATGGGGGATGAATTACTATATGAGGGATGAATTACTATATGGGGGATGAATTACTATGGGGGATGAATTACTATATGGGGGATGAATTACTATATGGGGGATGAATTACTATGGGGGATGAATTACTATATGGGGGATGAATTACTATATGGGGGATGAATTACTATGGGGGATGAATTTTCATACCGTTTGTTACAACATATCTTTGCGAGCAATCCTTTTCGAGGATGCTGGACATAAAGACGAAGAAAAGGAACAGACTTTGTTGCGAAAATGACATGAGAGTGGCACTTGCCAAGGTAATGCCGTGCATTTCTGAACTGGCCTCTGAAAGACAACAGCAGAAGTCACACTGATTTGCGGTAAATATTCATTATTTTGTTTTTGTGTGAAAATCATGTTTTAATGGTTTTGTTCTTTGTTCTTAATGGTTTTATCATTTTGTGCACCTATGTATAAATATATACCTATGTTTTGAATTTTAAAAATCATATTTTATTTTTCCAATTAAGAAGGGTTCGGTGAATGCGCATATGAAACTGGTGGGGTTCAGTACCTCCAAAAAGGTTAAGAACCACTGCTTTAAGGAGACACGGTCACATTACTGTTTTTGGGGCAAAATATCTTATGTTGACTCTCATTGGGACTCAAAAGGAATAAAGACATCATGCCCTTGATCATGTAACAGTGCTGGCCCCACTAGACATTGGAGGAGATCACATGTTCTCCCATACCCAGAATTTTTCTGTGGTTCTGCAGAAGAAGAAAGGCTTACTGGAGAGGTGAAAATAACGTGAGCTTTCCACAGACACTTTTATTCTGCCCTGAAGATAACAACATCTCTTAAAAATGAACCTACCACCAGGATCAATCTAAAAACTGGTAGGGGCTCATGTACACATGAGTAGAGATGAGCGAATCGAAGTAGGCGAAGTGGAATTCGAGTCGAATATTGGAAAATTTTCGATTCGCGCCGAATCCGAAAAATAGCCTACTTCGGACGCGCGAATCGAAATTTTTCCTAAAATGGCGGCGGACATGTGCGGCGACGGAGAGGGGATGTCTGGGAAGGCGCGCAGACAAGGCGCGCTGACCCATAATGCATTCCTTAATGACATGTGATCGCATTAGCCAATCAGCAGCCAGGCAGCCAGCACTGTGTAATGGTCGAGCTATAAATAGCGGCCATTTTAGAATTCTTCATTTGCCTCCAGTCATTCAAGAGAGGCAGACCGCTCTGTATTAGGGACAGAGTTAGGGCCACAGAAACGTTACTTGGGGACAGAGAAACGTTACTTAGGGACAGAGAAGCATTACTCAGGGACACAGAATTGTTAATGAGGGCCACAGAATCGTTACTTAGGCCCAAAGAAACGCTAGTTAGGGCCACAGAATTGTTACTCAGGGACAGACAGAATTGTTACTGAGTGCCAGAGAATTGTTACTTAGGGCCACAGAAACGTTAGTTAGGGCCACAGAATTGTTACTCAGGGACAGACACAGAATTGTTACTGAGGGCCACAGAACTGTTACTTAGGGCCACAGAAACGTTATTAGGGCCACAGAATTGTTACTCAGGGACAGACAGAATTGTTACTGAGTGCCAGAGAATTGTTACTTAGGGCCACAGAAACGTTAGTTAGGGCCACAGAATTGTTACTCAGGGACAGACACAGAATTGTTACTGAGGGCCACAGAACTGTTACTTAGGGCCACAGAAACGTTAGTTAGGGCCACAGAATTGTTACTCAGGGACAGACAGAATTGTTACTGAGTGCCAGAGAATTGTTACTTAGGGCCACAGAAACGTTAGTTAGGGCCACAGAATTGTTACTCAGGGACAGACACAGAATTGTTACTGAGGGCCACAGAACTGTTACTTAGGGCCACAGAAACGTTAGTTAGGGCCACAGAATTGTTACTCAGGGACAGACACAGAATTGTTACTGAGGGCCACAGAATTGTTACTTAGGGCCACAGAAACGTTACTCAGGGACACAGAATTGTTACTGAGGGCCACAGAACTGTTACTTAGGGCCACAGAAACGTTAGTTAGGGCCACAGAATTGTTACTCAGGGACAGACACAGAATTGTTACTCAGGGACACAGAATTGTTACTGAGGGCCACAGAACCGTTACTTAGGGCCACAGAAACGTTACTCAGGGACACAGAATTGTTACTGAGGGCCACAGAACCGTTACTTAGGGCCACAGAATTGTTACTCAGGGACAGACACAGAATTGTTACTGAGGGACACAGAATTGTTACTGAGGGCCACAGAACCGTTACTTAGGGCCACAGAAACGTTAATCAGGGACACAGAATTGTTACTGAGGGCCACAGAACCGTTACTTAGGGCCACAGAATTGTTACTCAGGGACACAGAATTGTTACTTAGGGCCACAGAAACGTTACTCAGGGACACAGAATTGTTACTGAGGGCCACAGAACTGTTACTTAGGGCCACAGAAACGTTAGTTAGGGCCACAGAAACGTTAGTTAGGGACACAGAATTGTTACTCAGGGACAGACACAGAATTGTTACTTAGGGCCACAGATACGTTACTCAGGGACACAGAATTGTTACTGAGGGCCACAGAACCGTTTCTTAGGGCCACAGAATTGTTACTCAGGGACAGACACAGAATTGTTACTCAGGGACACAGAATTGTTACTGAGGGCCACAGAACCGTTACTTAGGACCACAGAAACGTTACTCAGGGACACAGAATTGTTACTGAGGGCCACAGAACCGTTACTTAGGGCCACAGAATTGTTACTCAGGGACAGACACAGAATTGTTACTGAGGGACACAGAATTGTTACTGAGGGCCACAGAACCGTTACTTAGGGCCACAGAAACATTAATCAGGGACACAGAATTGTTACTGAGGGCCACAGAACCGTTACTTAGGGCCACAGAATTGTTACTCAGGGACACAGAATTGTTAATGAGGGCCACAGAACCGTTACTTAGGGCCACAGAATTGTTACTCAGGGACAGACACAGAATTGTTACTGAGGGCCACAGAATTGTTACTGAGGGACACAGAATTGTTACTGAGGGCCACAGAACCGTTACTTAGGGCCACAGAATTGTTACTCATGGACAAACACAGAATTGTTACTGAGGGCCACAGAATTGTTACTTAGGGCCACAGAAACGTTACTCAGGGACACAGAATTGTTACTCAGGGACAGACACAGAATTGTTACTCAGGGACAGACACAGAATTGTTACTGAGGGCCACATAATTGTTACTTAGGGCCACAGAAACGTTACTCAGGGACACAGAATTGTTACTCAGGGACAGACACAGAATTGTTACTCAGGGACAGACACAGAATTGTTACTGAGGGCCACAGAATTGTTACTTAGGGCCACAGAAACGTTACTCAGGGACACAGAATTGTTACTCAGGGACAGACACAGAATTGTTACTCAGGGACAGACACAGAATTGTTACTGAGGGCCACAGAATTGTTACTTAGGGCCACAGAAACGTTACTCAGGGACACAGAATTGTTACTCAGGGACAGACACAGAATTGTTACTCAGGGACAGACACAGAATTGTTACTGAGGGACACAGATTTGTTACTGAGGGCCACAGAACCGTTACTTAGGGCCACAGAAACATTACTCAGGGACAGACACAGAATTGTTACTCAGGGACAGACACAGAATTGTTACTGAGGGACACAGAATTGTTACTGAGGGCCACAGAACTGTTACTTAGGGCCACAGAAACGTTATTAGGGCCACAGAATTGTTACTCAGGGACAGACACAGAATTGTTACTCAGGGACACAGAATTGTTACTGAGGGCCACAGAACCTTTACTTAGGGCCACAGAAACGTTACTCAGGGACAGACACAGAATTCTTACTCAGGGACAGACACAGAATTGTTACTCAGGGACACAGAATTGTTACTGAGGGCCACAGAATTGTTACTGAGGGCCACAGAATTGTTACTCAGGGACACAGAATTGTTACTGAGGGACACAGAATTGTTACTCAGGGACAGACACAGAATTGTTACTGAGGGCCACAGAACTGTTACTTAGGGCCACAGAACTGTTACTTAGGGCCACAGAAACGTTACTCAGGGACACAGAATTGTTACTCAGGGACACAGAATCATTTAATTAAAGAGTATGTCAGACAACATGCAGAGGAGTGGCAGAGGAGGCAATGTTTTAGGAGCGAGCAGACGTGGCAGCAGAGGAAGGGGTCGAGGCAGCACTATTCGCAGCCAGAGGCTAGTGCTCCCGGTGTCATCCAGTACAGTGAGGAAGAGCTAACAGAGGGCGGTCAGGAACGGGGGGAGACATCCGCCTCTTCAGCAGCCAGGCGAAGAAGTAGTGGCGAGGAGAGTGGCTCGGTAGCCGGTGTAGAGACAGGTCTGTCTCCTGACCCACACGCAGCCGAGGGGGCTAGTAGTGAGGCGGAGACCCTAATTGATGATGATGAGGCTGATCGCACTTGGCAGCCTCGTCGTCATCAGGCTATTGCTTCCGCATCATCAGGAGAAGAGGGTGGCAGCTTGGCAGCGAGCAAAACAGTCGGTGGGTTGTCTCCATCGCCACACTCTGCCATGTGCCACTTTCAGGTCTCCTCACACACTGCTGGTGTGTTGAATTTTTTGACATAGGGTGCTGGCAGATTACGGGCCTCCCATAGCTGCTGCTAGGCCCCTAATCTGCCATGGGCCCCTATATACCGCCTCCTCATGCTGCTGCCAAGTCCAGAGTCTCTCATGGGTCCCTGTACGGCCTCCCATTGCTGCTGTCTCCATCGCCACACTCTGCCATGTGCCACTTTCAGGTCTCCTCACACACTGCTGGTGTGTTGAATTTTTTGACATAGGGTGCTGGCAGATTACGGGCCTCCCATAGCTGCTGCCAGGCCCCTAATCTGCCATAGGCCCCTATATACCGCCTCCTCATGCTGCTGCCAGGTCCAGAGTCTGTCATGGGTCCCTGTACGGCCTCCCATTGCTGCTGTCTCCATCGCCACACTCTGCCATGTGCCACTTTCAGGTCTCCTCACACACTGCTGGTGCGTTCAGTTTTTTGACATAGGGTGCTGGCAGATTACGGGCCTCCCATAGCTGCTGCCAGGCCCCTAATCTGCCATAGGCCCCTATATACCGCCTCCTCATGCTGCTGCCAAGTCCAGAGTCTCTCATGGGTCCCTGTACGGCCTCCCATTGCTGCTGTCTCCATCGCCACACTCTGCCATGTGCCACTTTCAGGTCTCCTCACACACTGCTGGTGTGTTCAGTTTTTTGACATAGGGTGCTAGCAGATTACGGGCCTCCCATAGCTGCTGCCAGGCCCCTAATCTGCCATAGGCCCCTATATACCGCCTCCTCATGCTGCTGCCAAGTCCAGAGTCTCTCATGGGTCCCTGTACGGCCTCCCATTGCTGCTGTCTCCATCGCCACACTCTGCCATGTGCCACTTTCAGGTCTCCTCACACACTGCTGGTGTGTTGAATTTTTTGACATAGGGTGCTGGCAGATTATGGGCCTCCTATAGCTGCTGCCAGGCCCCTAATCTGCCATAGGCCCCTATATACCGCCTCCTCATGCTGCTGCCAGGTCCAGAGTCTGTCATGGGTCCCTGTACGGCCTCCCATTGCTGCTGTCTCCATCGCCACACTCTGCCATGTGCCACTTTCAGGTCTCCTCACACTGCTGGTGGGTTCCATTTTGTCATAGGGTGCTGGCAGATTACGGGCCTCCTATAGCTGCTGCCAGGCCCCTAATCTGCCATAGGCCCCTATATACCGCCTCCTCATGCTGCTGCCAGGTCCAGAGTCTGTCATGGGTCCCTGTACGGCCTCCCATTGCTGCTGTCTCCATCGCCACACTCTGCCATGTGCCACTTTCAGGTCTCCTCACACACTGCTGGTGTGTTCAGTTTTTTGACATAGGGTGCTGGCAGATTACGGGCCTCCCATAGCTGCTGCCAGGCCCCTAATCTGCCATAGGCCCCTATATACCGCCTCCACATGCTGCTGCCAAGTCCAGAGTCTGTCATGGGTCCCTGTACGGCCTCCCATTGCTGCTGTCTCCATCGCCACACTCTGCCATGTGCCACTTTCAGGTCTCCTCACACTGCTGGTGGGTTCCATTTTGTCATAGGGTGCTGGCAGATTACGGGCCTCCTATAGCTGCTGCCAGGCCCCTAATCAGCCATAGGCCCCTATATACCGCCTCCTCATGCTGCTGCCAGGTCCAGAGTCTGTCATGGGTCCCTGTACGGCCTCCCATTGCTGCTGTCTCCATCGCCACACTCTGCCATGTGCCACTTTCAGGTCTCCTCACACTGCTGGTGGGTTCCATTTTGTCATAGGGTGCTGGCAGATTACGGGCCTCCTATAGCTGCTGCCAGGCCCCTAATCTGCCATAGGCCCCTATATACCGCCTCCTCATGCTGCTGCCAGGTCCAGAGTCTGTCATGGGTCCCTGTACGGCCTCCCATTGCTGCTGTCTCCATCGCCACACTCTGCCATGTGCCACTTTCAGGTCTCCTCACACACTGCTGGTGTGTTCAGTTTTTTGACATAGGGTGCTGGCAGATTACGGGCCTCCCATAGCTGCTGCCAGGCCCCTAATCTGCCATAGGCCCCTATATACCGCCTCCTCATACTGCTGCCAAGTCCAGAGTCTCTCATGGGTCCCTGTACGGCCTCCCATTGCTGCTGTCTCCATCGCCACAGTCTGCCATGTGCCACTTTCAGGTCTCCTCACACACTGCTGGTGTGTTGAATTTTTTGACATAGGGTGCTGGCAGATTACGGGCCTCCTATAGCTGCTGCCAGGCCCCTAATCTGCCATAGGCCCCTATATACCGCCTCCTCATGCTGCTGCCAGGTCCAGAGTCTGTCATGGGTCCCTGTACGGCCTCCCATTGCTGCTGTCTCCATCGCCACACTCTGCCATGTGCCACTTTCAGGTCTCCTCACACTGCTGGTGGGTTCCATTTTGTCATAGGGTGCTGGCAGATTACGGGCCTCCTATAGCTGCTGCCAGGCCCCTAATCTGCCATAGGCCCCTATATACCGCCTCCTCATGCTGCTGCCAGGTCCAGAGTCTGTCATGGGTCCCTGTACGGCCTCCCATTGCTGCTGTCTCCATCGCCACACTCTGCCATGTGCCACTTTCAGGTCTCCTCACACACTGCTGGTGTGTTCAGTTTTTTGACATAGGGTGCTGGCAGATTACGGGCCTCCCATAGCTGCTGCCAGGCCCCTAATCTGCCATGGGCCCCTATATACCGCCTCCTCATGCTGCTGCCAAGTCTAGAGTCTCTCATGGGTCCCTGTACGGCCTCCCATTGCTGCTGTCTCCATCGCCACACTCTGCCATGTGCCACTTTCAGGTCTCCTCACACTGCTGGTGGGTTCCATTTTGTCATAGGGTGCTGGCAGATTACGGGCCTCCTATAGCTGCTGCCAGGCCCCTAATCTGCCATAGGCCCCTATATACCGCCTCCTCATGCTGCTGCCAGATCCAGAGTCTCTCATGGGTCCCTGTACGGCCTCCCATTGCTGCTGTCTCCATCGCCACACTCTGCCATGTGCCACTTTCAGGTCTCCTCACACTGCTGGTGTGTTGAATTTTTTGACATAGGGTGCTGGCAGATTACGGGCCTCCTATAGCTGCTGCCAGGCCCCTAATCTGCCATAGGCCCCTATATACCGCCTCCTCATGCTGCTGCCAAGTCCAGAGTCTGTCACGGGTCCCTGTACGGCCTCCCATTGCTGCTGTCTCCATCGCCACACTCTGCCATGTGCCACTTTCAGGTCTCTTCACACTGCTGGTGTGTTGAATTTTTTGACATAGGGTGCTGGCAGATTACGGGCCTCCCATTGCTGCTGCCAGGCCCGTAATCTGCCATAGGCCCCCTTACCGACTCCTCATGCTGTGACGTTGCAACAAGGTGGAATTCAACCCTACATATGTTAGACCGCCTTTACGAACAGCAAAAGGCCATCACAGATTTCCTGATGTTAAAAGCGGATAAAGGTACTCTCTGTGTAACTTAGATGTCAGCCATTGGCAGCTCATGCGTGACACCTGCGCTTGCTCAGGCCCTTTGAGGAGGCCACGCTATTCGTGAGTCGGCAGGACTATGGGATGAACGACGTCATTCCTCTGTTGCACGTCCTGGAACAAATGCTGTTAACAATGGCTGGTCAGGGTGCGGTAGACGTGGCGCACAGATCTCAACGCCACATGACCCCTGTGGGGGCAGGACAGGAAGAAGAGGAGGAGGTAGAGGAGGACATTGGTGCTCAGGAATTATTGAGTGAAATGGGTGGTTTTTCCACTCAGCGGACCGGAGTGGAGGAGCAGGAGCATCTGGTAGAGGAGGAGGAAGAGGAGACGGAGGACCCAGACGCACCGTGGCAGTATGCTGTGGAGATGGAGGCAGGGAGTCCCTCGCATTCCTTGGCACAAATGGCCCATAGCATGCTCGCTTGCTTGCGTAGCGACAGCCGAATAATAACCATCAGACAGAGGGATGACTTTTGGCTGTCCACCTTGTTGGACCCTCGCTACCGTTCAAAAATGGTGGCCTTTTTCACACCTGCTGAGAGGGAGGCCAAAATAACGTACTATAAAAACCACCTATGTAGTCAGCTGGTCTCTGCCTGTCTGCGCCAACGTCCATCCTCAGACACTGTGGGCCCTGTGCGCTCGCGTTCCGCTGCCATGGCAGCAGGGGAGGGGTGGGGTGGTAGGAGCAGTGGCAGCTCCACCAGCAGCAGCTGCCTCAGTCTGCAGTCGATGATGAGTAGCTTTCTTCACCAGCGCAGTGAGGAAACTACTAACCAGCCGCAGCAGCAGCAGCAGCAGCATCAGGTGGACCTGGAGCAGGACCTCAAACAACAGGCTTAGGCCTACTTGGACAGCACCCTGCCAACCGAGGTAGACAATCCCCTTGACTACTGGGCAACGAAACTTGACCTTTGGCCCCAACTAGCTGAATTTGCCCTTGAAAGGCTGTCATGCCCGGCCAGTAGCGTGGCATCGGAGCGCGTGTTTAGTGCGGCAGGAGGTATTGCAACTCCGCGGAGGACACTACTGTCCACCCAAAGTGTGGAGAGACTCACGTTTGTGAAAATGAATCAGGCGTGGATTAGTCTGGATTTCAAACCACCAGTTCCTGACACAACTGACTAAATCCGCCATGAATCATGCCCCAAACATTTGCCACTTTCAGGTCTCCTCACACTGCTGGTGTGTTCCATTTTTTGTCATAGGGTGCTGGCAGATTACGGGCCTCCCATAGTTGCTGCCAGGCCCCTAATCTGCCATGGGCCCCTATACCGCCTCCTCATGCTGCTGCCAGGTCCAGAGTCTGTCATGGGTCCCTGTACGGCCTCCCATTGCTGCTGTCTCCATCGCCACACTCTGCCATGTGCCACTTTCAGGTCTCCTCACACTGCTGGTGTGTTCCATTTTTTGTCATAGGGTGCTGGCAGATTACGGGCCTCCCATAGCTGCTGCCAGGCCCCTAATCTGCCATGGGCCCCTATACCGCCTCCTCATGCTGCTGCCAGGTCCAGAGTCTCTCATGGGTCCCTGTACGGCCTCCCATTGCTGCTGTCTCCATCGCCACACTCTGCCATGTGCCACTTTCAGGTCTCCTCACACTGCTGGTGGGTTCCATTTTTTGTCATAGGGTGCTGGCAGATTACGGGCCTCCCATAGCTGCTGCCAGGCCCCTAATCTGCCATGGGCCCCCGTACCGACTCCTCATGCTGCTGCCAGGCCCGTAATCTGTCATGGGCCCCTGTTGTCGCTTGTTGGCATATTCCGCTCGTTCAGATGCTCCTTCTCCTGCTACTCCTCTTCACGGATTCCGTCAGCAGTCTTTCTTGGAATCCGTTTCCAAGAGACAACAGTTTGCGAGCACGCACCCGACGGTGCAGAAGCTGAACGTCCTCCTGTCCAAGTTGCTGCTGCCAGGCTCGTAATCTGTCATGCGCCCCTGTACCGCCTCCTCATGCTGCTGCCAGGTCCAGAGTGTGTCATGGGCCCCCGTACCGACTGCTCATGCTGCTGCCAGGCCCGTAATCTGTCATGGGCCCCTGTACCGCCTCCCCATGCTGCTGCCAGGTCCAGAGTGTGTCATGGGTCCCTGTACGGCCTCCCATTGCTGCTGCCAGGCCCGTAATCTGCCATGGGCCCCCGTACCGACTCCTCATGCTGCTGCCAGGCCCGTAATCTGTCATGGGCCCCTGTACCGCCTCCTCATGCTGCTGCCAGGTCCAGAGTGTGTCATGGGTCCCTGTACGGCCTCCCATTGCTGCTGTCTCTATCGCCACACTCTGCCATGTGCCACTTTCAGGTCTCCTCACACTGCTGGTGGTTTCCATTTTTGTCATAGGGTGCTGTATGGCCTCCCATTGCTGCTGCCTCCACCGCCACACTGTGGCTCCACACTCTGGTTTTGGCCCCGTGACTGCCCAAATGAGTGAAGTGTGCGGTGATTCTAAGATCGACGGCACTCATCTGCATGTCATACTGACTGACAGTATTATTTCTCTTCCCCAGCAGACTCCAAGGGCATTTAAATTAAAGGTACAGTGTTCTGCACTAATATTAAGTCTCTCTGAAGCCTAGAAACACCCTTTTTTAAGTTAAATTCACAGCGAATATATTCGACTCGAATCGAAATTTTTCCACGAATTCGCCGAATCAGTCGAATCGAATTTTTGAATACTTCGCTCATCTCTACACATGAGCATAAAATGTGCACAACATTAAATTCTGGCCTTTCTCCACCCCCAAAAAGCCCAAGTGCTGCATACAGCCACGCATAGACATGTATAACTGTGTTGCTAATAGCAATCAAGCATATAGTGTACAGGCACATTCCCTGAACACATTTCGTTTCTGTGTTTGAGGAATACGTCAGTACACTATATGTGCAAATTTCTGTACAGGCTGGCACAGCTATTCATGTCTATAGGCAGGACATGTCTATAGGAATGTGTATGCAACACGTGGGCTTCTAAGGCAAAGACAATTTGTATACAAGTCCCATGAGGCATTGCAAAACTGACAGTTACAAGCATGACTCCCAAAGGCAGAGGCATGCTGGGACTTGTAGTTCACCAACAGCTGGAGGGCCACAGTTGCCCACCCCTGCCCTAATGCGTTGGTGTGTGTGAGGCCTAAATATGTTTCTATTTGTGTATTTTGTTGCTTGCCTGGGGTTCCACTTTATACCTTCATAACTGAAAAACACAAGGTCATTGACTGCCTTTCCTCCTTTTCTCCTTTACAGTATATTATCGTTCAAATACAGGAAATGTATGCACTTTCATATTTACGTCACAGTTGCTTTTCCATAGCTGTTTAATAAAAATCTATTTCCACTGCATTATTTATCAAGAAAAACACAACATGAATCATCTAGATTTCCACCAACATTTAGTAAAAATTACCAGAAAAACTAGATGTTCCTGTGAAAGGAAAATAGCGCTGTGCTTTTACATGCCTCACTGTCCTTACAGTTTTCATAAGCAAATACTTTTTTTTACTTTTTTGGAATCCATTACAAAGTTTATTACCTAGAGATCCTGCCAGTAATAGTCTTACCTATTGGAGGCTGACAATGCTAAGCCACTGCCTTGCAATTGGCAGTAGCGTTGTCAGCCTGCTGTGTGTCTACTTTAGTTGGCCGTTGGGCTGCCTATCAAGTCTTTCAGAAAGGCATCCCAGTGGCCAACTAATAGAACTTGGACAGCATGCTGACAACTCTTCTTTCAAATGTAAGGCTGTGGCCAGGGGCGGACTGACAACTCATGGGGCCCCCGGGAAATAGGGAATCATGGGGCCCCTGTATCCTTGCCCAAACTCAGAAAAGCCTATGAAAAAGGTACCAGGGGCATCTCATGGGGCCCCCTACTGACCCCGGGCCCTTGGGCAGTGCCCGAGTTTCCAAATGGTCAGTCCACCCCTGGCTGTGGCATAGCAATGTCAATCTGCAACAAGAAATGCTGTTACTGAAGATTCTTCAAGTAAAGCCTAAAGAGGAACTTCACCCCCAGTGTTGGGTAGGTGCTGTGACATGTGGTGGGAAGTAAGCAGACAAGAGTCTGGAGCTGCAACAAACGGTGTATTGCAGAAATAGTAAAACAGAACAAACAGGCCAGGCAGGGAGGATCACCCTACAAAGGCACTTACGACAGTTCAGTGCAGAGACAGCAGTGTGTAGATTCTGAGCTGCCCTCAGCATCTGCCATGAGGAGCGGAGTGCAACCTTGCTGGTCCAGCCCAATGGGGAGCTTCCTGAGAAGGTAGAAGTAGTCCTTGCTCTTTTCCAACTCCACCAGAACCCTTCCCTACCACTAGTGATGTCCCTGTCAGATGGCGACCTGTCCCTACACTAGCCACTCGCATAAAGTGTGCCAAAACCTGCTGGTAGGGACTTAATAGACTCTGCTGACCAGGGGCAGACTGACCATTTGGAAACTTGGGCACTGCCCGAGGGCCCAGGGTCAGTAGGGGGCCCCATGAGATGCCCCTGGTACCTTTTTCATAGGCTTTTTTGAGTTTGGGCAAGGTCACAGGGGCCCCATGATCCCCTATTGCCCAGGGGCCCCATGAGTTGTCAGTCCGCCCCTGCTGCTGACCCAAGATGGCTGCCAGGGTCACCTGGGTCAAGCACTTTCAACTAGATCACTGCTCCAGTTGATCGAAGAAACCATAGAGAAACCCAGTTTCTCTCAACTTGTTCCCCAACTGCATTGACGCTACGGTCGAGCACCACCTGCAGTGGAGAATGTGGAATGCACCTGCCTACACAGGCTTCAATTTTTTTTCTCCATCCTCCCTTACCTGTTATGCTTAGTGGAGCTCAAGAAAAATTCTCACTTGTTCAGCAAATCCATGATTGTTCTGTAGGGATCCGCCACTCTCCTGCTGCAGCACACCATGGCCTATGCCGCCATCTTCCTCTCCAACATTATTGGGATCTGGTTATATCTTTTGGGTTCTTGTATATCTTTCCTCCTCCAGCAATATATTTTTGCTTCTGGTTCTTCAAATATCTGGTGTCAAAGAGGCATGGGGTGGGCCAGACCATTACACACACACTAAAAAAAAAAGGTAAACAAATAAAATTGTCACCTATTTTAGGTAAGGAAGGTGGAAGACTACAATGATTCAAGTAAGTATTTTAGACTGAAGGTCTGCTTTAACAACAAATTTACGAAAAATGATCTGCCAAAGAAAACTGTATACAGTAAGGCAGTGGTTCTTAACCTGGGTTCGATCAAACCCCAGGGGTTCGGTGAGTCAGTCTCGGGGGTTCGGCGGAGTTGACCCACACCCGACTCATATGATTTGTGATGACATGCCCAGTGGTCGGCAAGCCGCGGCTCTTGTGTGCCGGGCGCCCGCTCCCCTCCCTCCTCTCGGGCGGCAGGGACTCAAATGCAATGATTGGCCAGTCTCGCTGCCACTCACATCCTGATAGCCAGTGATTGGCTGTCAGGATGTGTGTAGGCGGGGCAGCGTGACGAACGTGAGAGGAGCTAGGCTCCTCTCACAGTCCGCCCTGAAGACCGGAACGGCGCGGGAATACAGCGAGAGGAACGCGCGGAGCAAAGGTAAGTGAATTGACACAGGGGGGACTTGGGGACTTAATATGGGGGATGAATTAATATGGGGAATGAATTACTATAGGGGGGATGAATTACTATATGGGGGATGAATTATTATATGGGGGATGAATTACTATATGGGGGATGTATTACTATATGGGGGATGAATTACTATATGGGGGATGTATTACTATGGGGGATGAATTACTATATGGGGGATGAATTATTATATGGGGGATGAATTACTATATGGGTGATGTATTACTATATGGGGGATGTATTACTATATGGGGGATGAATTACTATATGGGGGATGAATTACTATATGGGGGGATGTATTACTATGGAGGATGAATTACTATATGGGGGATGAATTACTATGGGGGATGAATTACTATATGGGGGAGGAATTACTATATGGGGAAGGAATTACTATATGCGGGATGAATTACTATATGGGGGATGAATTACTATATGGGGGGATGAATTACTATGGGGGATGAATTACTATATGGGGGATGAATTACTATGAGGGATGAATTACTATGGGGGATGAATTACTATATGAGGGATGAATTACTATATGGGGGATGAATTACTATGGGGGATGAATTACTATATGGGGGATGAATTACTATATGGGGGATGAATTACTATGGGGGATGAATTTTCATACCGTTTGTTACAACATATCTTTGCGAGCAATCCTTTTCGAGGATGCTGGACATAAAGACGAAGAAAAGGAACAGACTTTGTTGCGAAAATGACATGAGAGTGGCACTTGCCAAGGTAATGCCGCGCATTTCTGAACTGGCCTCTGAAAGACAACAGCAGAAGTCACACTGATTTGCGGTAAATATTCATTATTTTGTTTTTGTGTGAAAATCATGTTTTAATGGTTTTGTTCTTTGTTCTTAATGGTTTTGTTCATTTTGTGCACCTATGTATAAATATATACCTATGTTTTGAATTTTAAAAATCATATTTTATTTTTCCAATTAAGAAGGGTTCGGTGAATGCGCATATGAAACTGGTGGGGTTCAGTACCTCCAAAAAGGTTAAGAACCACTGCAGTAAGGTATGATGCCAAATATATAAAAGTACATATAGAGTTTAAAGACAATATACTTTAAGGCTATCCCCTTCCAGATGGGACATGGGGTAGGACTTGTGGGACCATTGAGATGATTGTCCTGAACGGGGACACTTTGCACCTAAAATGTACCTCTTTGTTCAAACCAGTTAAACCAAGAAAACAAGGGATAAAGTTACAATACCTATAGACGGCAAAGTGTTAATGAAGTAATAACCAAAACCCAGAATATTTGGCTGCTGCAAAGGTCATGAGATTTGTTTGTATGATGAGGTCATATACAAGTCATTTGGTCCAAAATGGGATGGTTCTTTAACCAGAAAGTGATACCCTTACATCATGTACTCAGTATGTGTATGGCTAATTTGTCTGCAAATAGCTTCATTACACAAGAACCTGCTATGATAGACCCGGACTGCAATTAAAAGGGATTCAGTGTTTCACTTAAGTATGGCTCTTGTGAAGGAGATTGAATGTGATTAGAAGATTAGGCATATGCAGTAGGCCTCATTAGAAAAGTCTTGGAAGGTCCGTGCAATTTCCTAAAGATTAAACGCTACTTGAAAACAGGACAGGTGGAAATAGTTTAGCTTGCCAATCCTGAATTTAATCGTCAAGATCATTTTATTGGGGAAGTCATGGGTCAGTATCGACATAATTGTATCACTTATCACTTTTATGCATATTTTTAAAGTTCGGGCTGTTGTGAAATGTAACCATGCAGTTTCCCCCACCCCCTCCACTCTAACCCCCTCTGCCCACTGTATGGGTTAAATGCCTGTTTTGTTCAGGACAAATACTTACCCTAATCCTCACTCTCACAGTCAATCTCCATGTTGCATGCCTGGTCACCCAAGGTGGTTTGTATTCATGTCTGCCAGTTACAGGCTCCCCACTCTCATCATTTACAGTAGAAGACCAGCTGTCCTGCATTGCACATGAGGGCTGTGAGCTCTGAAGGGCTTATGCACTGGGGCACACTGGGGCATATAACACCACATTTGGCCATATTGCTGTGCTTAGGAGTCACGGGTGTTGCATACAGCTGCCTGTTCAGATGAATTGCAGGATATGGCTGTACGTGGGTTGACATGCATACTTGTATGAATGTACGCTCCTGGATGTAGAAAGTCTGCATACTTGAGCTCAGAGCTGCATATACCTACAATATGTACAGTTGTATCCTGTATTTAATTTGTAAAGGTGGTTGTTTGCAACACCTGTGGCTCCCTGGGATCCAAAATATGGCAATATTTTAAGTTATGTGCCCCAATAGGCCCCTATGCATTAGCCATAAGTGCATTTGTTGGACGGGAGGGGTGCCTGTTGCATGGCTGCATTTTACACCAAACTGGATTCCAGCATAGAAGAGAACTAGACATGATTAAGCTTATGCCTAATACTGAAGCTTAAATCCCAACTCCAGCATTTTGAAAAAAAAAACCCATTAAATTGCTAAGTAGATTTAAAAAAAAATGCAGCTTTCACTGCAGTACTTGTTTTCCTTGGTGTTGGCTCCTGTGCTATCCAGCGCTGATACTCTAGAACAGCCTTTCTCAACCAGGGTGCCCAGGTACTTGGGGTGCCTTGATGTTTCTTCAGGGGTGCCTTGGTAAAATGTCTAAAAATTGCCCAAAACTTGTATACAAGCCAGCAGGAGGAACAAGCCTGCCTTTTAGTTACCCAAAGCCACAGGTTTTCATTATGCACCATTATGACCTTCTAGCCGCCGGTGTCCTGACAACCAATGACATCATCAGTTGATATGGAGGATGTCAGCTGCCTGCACAGCATCCTAGTTTGACCCTTCCCTGCCCCTCTCCTGGGGTCACATTAGCTCAGTGATGGAGAAAAACTGAGGGAGAAGAGAAACATTGGAATACTACTCAGTACCAGTGTGCAAAAGTGTATTTGCTTTGGAAGAATAAATCCCCTCTAATGTTGGGTGTACTATATGTGTGGATGTTGCTGCGTTATATAAAACTATTAGTTTTTCACATTTTAGAATGGGGTGCCTCAAGACTGTCCATAATTTTAAAGGGTGCCTTGACTAAAAAAAATGTTAAGAAACACTGCTCTAGAACACACGTGTCAAACACAAGGCCTACAGGCCGAATCCGACCTGCAAAGCCATTTCATGTGACCCAGGGCTTTTTTTCAGCCGAAATGTGGTATAACTCCATCACCTCCTGCTCTTGTCCTCTGCTCCCCGCTCACCCACTGTTACTTGTAAACACAGAACCCTTCTGTGTTTACAAGGCCAGCATTCCTCTCGGTGGCTCTTACTTAACCGTGCCTGCCCTGCACACACTCATGATGGGGCACGGTAGGGACAGGTGCCAACCAATGATCTCTTTGCAATTGAGGCAGAGAGGCGGAGCCACCTATACTGCCAGGGGTGAGATGAGAGGAAGCTTTGGTAGGGGATAGATAAGGTCTGTGGAGGAAGATGTGTGAAGAGATGGTGATGGTGGAAAGTGGTGCAGAGGTCAGAGCTAAGGAGCTGAGATGTGGACAGTGAGCTGAACCCTGCACACTGTATGTAGCACACTCCTCAACCCTGCGCTTTGTACACAGTGCACCCCTGAACTCTGCACTCTGTACGTAGTGCACTCCTGAACTCTGCGCTCTGTACATACCACAAACACCTGAACTGTGCGTTCTGTATTCTGCGTACTCTTGAACTCTGTTTGCCGTGTACTCCTGAACTCTGTGCTCTGTATGCCACATACTTCTGAACTCTGTATGCCGCGTACTCCTGAATTCTGAACTCTGTATGCTGCATACTCATGAACTCTGCACTCTGTATGCTGCATACTCCTAAACTCTGTATGCCGAGTACTCCTGAACTCTGCACTCTGTATGCCGAGTACTCCTGAACTCTGCACTCTGTATGCCGCGTAATCCTGAACTCTGCACTCTGTATGCTGCATATTCCTGAACTCTGTATGCCACGTACTCCTGAACTCTGCACTCTGTATGCCACGTACTCCTGAACTCTACACTCTGTATGCCACATACTCCTAAACTCTACAATCTGTACGTAGTGTACTCCTAAACTCTACAATCTGTACGTAGTGTACTCCTAAACTCTACAATCTGTACGTAGTGTACTCCTAAACTCTACAATCTGTACGTAGTGTACTCCTAAACTCTACAATCTGTACGTAGTGTACTCCTAAACTCTACAATCTGTATGTAGTGTACTCCTGAACTCTGCACTCTGTATGCTGCATATTCCTGAACTCTGTATGCCACGTACTCCTGAACTCTGCACTCTGTATGCCACGTACTCCTGAACTCTACACTCTGTATGCCACATACTCCTAAACTCTACACTCTGTATGCCACATACTCCTAAACTCTACAATCTGTACGTAGTGTACTCCTAAACTCTACAATCTGTACGTAGTGTACTCCTAAACTCTACAATCTGTACGTAGTGTACTCCTAAACTCTACAATCTGTACGTAGTGTACTCCTAAACTCTACAATCTGTACGTAGTGTACTCCTAAACTCTACAATCTGTACGTAGTGTACTCCTAAACTCTACAATCTGTACGTAGTGTACTCCTAAACTCTACAATCTGTATGTAGTGTACTCCTGAACTCTGCACTCTGTACATAGTACACTTCTGAACCCTCTGCATTCTGTAAATAGCTTAATATGCTAAAGGGTTGATACATAGCCTTACAGATACAACTTGCCCTTTGAGGGGATCTATAATGCAGCCTGCAATTAAATTGAGTTTGACACCACTTCTCTAGAACAAAATAATATATGGACACTTGTCTTGCTAAAAAAAGTTATTTTGATCTTTATGACCAATATAGTTTTATCTTTTCTGTGTTACAAAGGTATGAGAAAACACTGCAAAATTCTTAAAGCATTATCTTATAAGATGCAAAACGGATAAAAATAAAACCTCAATCTGATATGAATTCATGTCTTTGAGCATATTGATGGTGGAGCAGATTACTTGTTTGCTTCTCTTAACTTAGAATGATGTTTGTACATATTTGCTAAACTCAGCTACCCTCCCAGAGCTATTTCTGAGTGGAATTTCCCCCACCATACAGTAGCAGAAGATCAGGGAAATTAGAATTCAATAAAATATGTTTACAATGTTTTACTCCAGTTATGATGTCAGGTACTTTTCCATAATTCATAAGTTTAGTAAAGTTACGTTTAAAGGATTAAAATATATTAATATCCTTCTTCTCACACTTACATTATAAAAATAAAATAAAAGTGTGAGAAGGGATGTTTCAGTTTTGATTAACCTGCATTATTAATCTATTAATAAAATAAAATATACAGCTACATTTTAATTTTAATGCTTGCTGGTGCTCAAATTATGTGATTTTTATCACGACAGGCAGCATAAAGGCCTTAGGCAACACACTTTTGTTCACTTCAGACTAGTAAATTTACATACAAGTCTATGGAAATGTATATACTGTGTAAACGAATTTTGAATGATCTTAGAGCCATCCAGTGGGTTTCATGGAAATGCTGTGAACCATTAACTACATGCCGCCCAGCCACTGTACATATACGGTGGCATGTCATCACTCGCAGGCAAAACCACGTTTTAAGACATTCGTTAGCAGCTATGTTCCGGCGATCGGCGGCAAACAGTGACAGACAGCACAGCTGCAGTAGCTGTGCTGTCTGTCACTTCCCTGTCAGCTCGAGGATGAGCTGATCGAGAAAGAAGAGCTTCTCTTTCTCGATCAGCCTTGTCCCGTGCAGCACACCCCCCGCCCCCTAGTAAAACACTTCCCCTCACTCCTATAACCCTTCCCTGCAAAATAAAGTTAACGCCTTCCTCCCCATTGCCATTAGTACAGGGTCAGTTTTTTTTTTTTGCACTGATCACTGTATTAGTGTTTTTGGGGATGTCAGTGACCCCCAAGTCAGTACCCCCCAATGTCAGAATGTCCACCGCAGTCCCGCCATAAGTCGCTGGTCGCTGCCATAAGTCCCTGATCGCTGCCATAATTTGCTGATCGCCGCCATTATTAGTATAAAAAACCCCTAAAAATCCCAGTATCTTTCCCACCATTTGTAAACGCTGTAACTTTCACGTAAACCAATTAATTTACACGTATTGCGTTTTTTTTTTTTAGCAAAGACATGTCGCAGAATGCATTTTGGCAGAAATTTATGACTAAATTTGATTTTTGCATTTTTTTTTTACTGGACATGTTTTATAGCAAAAAGTCCAAAATATTGGTTTTTTTTCCTCAAAATTGTCAGCCTTTTTTTTATAGCGCAAAAAATAAAAACCGCACAGGCGATCAAATACCACCAAAAGAAAGCTCAATTTGTGGGGAAAAAAGGATGTAAATTTCATTTATGTGCCATATTGCATGACCGCGCAATTGTCCGTTAAACTAGCGCAGCGCTGTATAGCAGAAAAATGGCGTAAGTTGCAGTATTTATACCATAGTTTGTTGACGCTATAACTTCCACACAAAGCAATCAATATACACTCATTGGGATTTTTTTTACCAAAAACATGTAGCAGAATACATTTTGGCCTAAATTTATAACCAACTTTGAGTTTACTATATATTTTTTATAGCTGAAAGTAAAAAATATTGTTTTTCTTCAAAATTTTTGGCCTTTTTATGTTTATAGCTTGAAAAATAAAAAGCGCACAGATGATCAAATACCACCAAAAGAAAGCTCTATTTGTGTGAAAAAAGGACGTAAATTTCGTTTGGGTGCAGCATTGCATGACTGCGCAATTATCAGTTGAATTAGTGCAGCGCCTAGTAGAGTAGCAAAAGAGGCCTGGTCATTAAGGGGGATAAATCCTCTGGAGCTCAAGTGGTTAACCACTTCCTGTCCGGACACTTTTACCCCCTTCCTGTCCAGGGCAATTTTCAGCTTTCAGCGCTATCACACTTTGAATGACAATTGCGCGGTCATGCAATACTGTACCCATATGAATTTTTTACCATTTTTTTGAGACAGATAAAGCTTTGTTTTGGTGGTATTTATTCACCACTGGGATTTTTATTTTTTTTACTATGTAAATGAAAAAGTCCAAAAATTTTGAAAAAAAGTGTTTTTTTTTATAAAATTTTGCAAATAAATAATATTTCATCCTAAATCTTGGCCAAAATTTATTCCGTTATTTTTTTAGTAAAAAAAAAAAATCCAAATTAGTTTATTACCAAACATTATAATTTTTAAACATTTTTTTTTACATTTTTATTTTATTTTTTTTAATATTATTTTTTATTTTTATTTTTTATTTTTACATACTGTCACCCTAGCAGTACAGTGTCACCATGGTGACACTGTACTACTTGTGGGGGGTGATGAAGATTTTTTTTTTTTTTTTTACACTGATTGCTTTTACACCCATATAGGATGTAAAAGCAATCATTTCTCTTTCTCTCTGTCTGCATTCTTGCAGTCATTGAGAAATACTGAGTGAGCTGTGATTGGTCACAGCTTGTCACATGGTACAAGACTGTTGTGAATAGCCTTGTACCATGTGACCTCTGTGATCATTCACAGATTTCACACGTAGTAAGCAATGATGTCACAAGTGACATCTTGCTTACTACTTTGCATGTGATCACTGATTCGCCAATCAGTGATCACATGACCGGGACCTCGTACAGAGGTCCCGTCCAACGATCGGTGTTTCACTGTGTCCGGAGGACACAGCGGACACCGGATCGCGGTGGTGCGCGCTCCTAGGGAGCGCGCACAGCTAGAAAAGGCGGGTGCCGTTTAGGAACGGCAACCCGACCTTGGACTGCCACCGCCCTGCCGTTTATAAACAGCAGGCGGACGGCAAGAGGTTAAAGGGATTTAGACTCCTTTATCATTTGGTCTGGTGCTGCTTTTGTTTGATGTTTTACTTTGGTTGATTTTCTGGGTACCCATTGGAGGGTATCCCTCTTGTATTGCAGGCTGCCTTACCAAAGTATGCTCTTTGAACCTCATGGTGCTGTCTGGGAAAATTATATAAATCTCAGGACTGGATGGGCAACAATACAGATCCTTTTGCAGATAAAACAATTCAGATATATTTATTCAAAATGTATATCTAGCTGTTTGCTTGAAGTTTAGCTTTAGGCTATATTCACACAGGTGGCCAGGGCCACATAGCTTGCTACATTCAGCGGCAGCTAAACACCACATTTGGATGCAGTGAAACTGTGCTATGGCCACATAAAAACTGGCCCATTAGCTAGGTCCAGAACACAGCAAAATCACTGACCCTGGATGCACACTGTCCGCATCCAGTGTTGGTTGAAGGTTCTATTTGCATTTACTTTCCTTTCAGAATCAATATTTTCTATGGGACACTATACTACAAAATACTCCCACAAATGCAGGCCATTGATTGCAAACAAGATTTGCAAAATTGCAAACCAAAAAAAGGATTTTTCCTAACTCATTCATTCAAGACCATGTTGCAAAAATGAATACACCCCAATGAAAGTCTTAGGAGCAAAGCTAAATTTTAGACAACAAAATCCTAATTAACAAGAATTCAACTACAGGTGAGTCTAATTATTCATTAAACAGGTGTCTAGCAGACAGTTGATTATAAAAGGGCATTCCTCAACAAAGAAAACCCCTTCCCATTTCATGCTGACAGCAATGGCACCACATGGAAGAGAAATGTCATAAGGCCAGAGAAAAAAAATAATTTCTTTACACAAGAAAGATGAAGGCTACAAAAAGATCAGCAAATCTTTACTTAACAGTCAGAATACTGTAGCAAAAATGATACAAAAAATTTATTAAAGATGGAACTGGAACCATCTCACAGAGACGTCCAGGACGTCCACGAAAGTTAACACCTCGACAGGAGCATCTTCTGATGAAGTGTTAAAGAAAATCACCATGCAAGTCCACTACAGTTAGCTAAGGAAGTAGGAAGCCAAACTGGGGTGATTGTTTCCTGTGACACAATACGACATACACTGCAGAGGAATGGCATGCATGGGTGTCGTCCACAGAGGAAGCCTCTCCTAAAGCCCAGGCCCAAAAAAGCTCACCTAGAATTTGGTCAGGGCCCATGCTGAAAAAGAAGACTACTGGGACTCCTCTGGAGTGATGAGACCAAGATAAATGTTTTTGGAACTGATGGCTTCAAAACTGTATGGCTTCGCAAAAGTGAGGAGTACTAAGAAAAATGCACGGTGCCTATAGTGAAACATGGCACTGGTAGTGTCCTTCTGTGGGGCTGCATGAGTGCTGCTGATGTCGAGGAGCTGAGATTCATTGATGGTATCATGAATTCACAGATGTACTGTTCTATATTGAAAGAATAGATGCTACTAATACTCCATGCCCTTGGTCATCGTGCACTTTTCCAACATGACAATAACCCAAAACACACATCTAAGGCCACTGTTGCATTTCTGAAGCAAAGGGTGAAAGTGATCCAGTGGCCAAGTATGTCTCCTAATCTGAACCCAATCCAACACCTATAAGAGAATTCTGAAGAGACAAGCTGAGCATCACTCTTTATCCAGCATCCAGGCTCTAAAAGAGGTTGTTCTTGAAGAATGGAAAAAATAGATGTTGCAATATGTCGCCAACATGTTCATTCCATGCCTAGAAGACTTGGTGCTGTACTTACAAATCATGGAGCTCATACAAAATGTAGTTGTTTTTGTTGTGGGGTGTATTCATTTTTGCACCAACTAATTTGAGTAAAACTGAAGATTTGGTAGTCTAAGTTATATTATTAACCTTACTTTCATGTAATGAGCTAAACAAATGTTCTATAAAAGTCAGGTTTTTCAAAATTTTGGAAATGTTCTTGTTTTCATTGAGATATTGATTAAAATCTTACTTTTCAAAAAGGGTGTACTCATTTATACCGAGCACTGTCCCTTTCTTGTCACTTTAGTGCATCTGAAATACAATAGAAATTGCAGTGAAATGTTTTTGGTGGTATTACTGTTATTAGCCTTATATTCTTGCATTGCCTTATGTTTCTTTCTGCTTGAACTCTCCATAAATTCCTTTCCTTTGTAATGAAAACAAGATTGAAACAGCTGCACAACAATGTTCTGTATGCACTTTTAGCTACAATGAAGAAATGTCAGATGGTCTAAGTGCAATGGGACTGGGGCAAAGGCTTGATTTAAATGATTCATGCTGGTTGGAAAATGTATAATGGGAGAAGTATGGAGAGTACTTTGTATTTCTCATCTGCTGTTTACATCATGTTTTATATGAATGCTGCTTCATAACTTGGTCCTGGTGTCTCTTGCACTTTCAGTGATTTTTCTTATGGGTCATTTGTTCACTCTGGTTTGCTTGGATTGATTCCTGATGTAATGAGCAGACTTACTATCACACAAGTGTGATGTAATTATATGACCCAAGAGACTGCAATATTTCCATCAGTTGTTCATTTCAGGAAATTGTGATTTAGTGATCTGCCCATGGTAAGAAGGAAAAAAAAAACAGGGTTGACTTCTCGGGGTAACTCTGATTTCATACAAAATTAATACAATAAATAATTCAGCATATACTATAAGGCCGAAAGTTTGCAAACAGCTGACCAATCTTACCTACTGTATATAAAAAAAGCGTTTGGACGCCAATCCAAATGAAAAGGTTTGGTGAAGTATACTGGTAATGTTACAGCAAACAAAGACATTTGACATGTAGTGCTACCCTAATGAGGGCCGCTGTAAGACATAGGCCCCCAAAAGTTGTCCTGACCTTGCAAGCCACCCGACACCTCGCCCTGGGTTCAGACATAATGCACACAGAAAACAATTGCACAGTCACTTGAATGCAGTAATGCAATTAAGTTTTACTGATAATTATTCAGTCAGCAAACAGTAAGTACATTTATGCAAACAGCTCTATAGTTAATAACCACTTTGATGGAACTCGAATGTGAACACAGATGAACTTAGCATAGATGAACACAACAAATCAAGCAGGATCTCAAATATTCTCAGTAGGGGACCTTTGACTTCAGGTAGAAAAAAGAAAGACTTTATGGTATCAGCCTGCTCCCTCAGAATCCTGATGCCACAGGTTCTGAAAACAGCACACTCCATATGTTGAAAGTATGAGCTATACTATGAACAGTTCTAAACAGAGTCCCCCTTTAACATATTTACAGAGATAAGCACAGAGGAGGAGTATCAAGGAGAGTCTTGGTGGAAAGAATGTCCTGAGTCTTCAGCTAGCTCAATAAAAGCCCAAAGGATTGTTGTGCAATGGAGACCAGCAATAATAAATATTTTATGCACTGTAGATGATTCCAGGTAATGACCTCAAATTGTAAACAGGTGGGAGGTATAAGAGGTGTCTGCATGTAGTGTCCCTAAATGAAGAGTGCACACAGTGTGGGCTTTGGCCCGCTCACCAATCCTCATGATACCGTGGGTCCAGGGATCCGGGATGTTCCAGTAAACTCCTGCAGAATTTGTAACCAGTGTGGGACACTCGGCCTAACGTCTGGTGACACTGGGATTCCGCTGTAACTGAAGCAGTGATGGTACTCGCATCTCAGGTCAGTCTCACTTCTGTCCACAGGAAGCTGTGGACGAGTGGTCTGCTTGAAGGTCGATATCTCACACACTTTAGACTCTCCACACCGTGGAGCCTGCTCAACTCTCACAGTAGTAGGTTCCTGCTTGAAGCCTCAGCTCGTAGTCTCAAGAGGATGGGCATTCTCCAGAGTCCAATCTATATATCCTCTCCCAGCATTCAACTCTCCTCCAGCTGGCTGGAACCTGTAGTTCCAAGCAGCATCAGCTTCTCGCAAATCTCTCACATCTGGATTACATGCTCCACAATCCCCTGCTCTCTGTTGGATCCTCCTCTCTCTTGGTGCCACTAAACACAATGTCACTATTAGGGATGAACACTAGAGGGGGCATTAATTCAACACAGTCCTTATTATAAATGTCTGATGGTGGCACAGGTAAGTTGACCAGCAGTGGGCTACATCCACAATTGTACACTTTTCACATTATGGGAACAGTTTACAAAAGGGTTATTTTCTGTGCCAGCATGATTGTTCTGGCAGCGGTTCCAAGAGCTCAAACAAACAGCAAATAAATGGCTTTGGTTAAGGCTCTGAAAGGGCGTCGTTGAAATCCAGGGGTAAGAACTTGTGGACTCAAGGTTGCCAGATTTTGGTGTACCTGTATATAGCCATTTTTGTTGTTTAATAGTAATAACCATGTATTGTTTTCAAAACTGTAAAATGAAATAAACTTTGTATAGAGGTGCTCTGTACACTGCTGGTAAGGATTACTCCCTTAGAAATGTCGTTGCCTGGCTGCTTATATGACCTTTTTGTAAAGGGTAAGAACAGACAAACATAAGAGTGATGCATTGCCAGTCAAATCAAAAATGGTTGTCTTTGGAGTGCAGGGAATGAGATTGCCTGGTTTTTGGATGATTCACTGGAGATATAGATAAACTTGGGAGAAAGGACAATGGTCAGTATGTGACCCATGGGATTGATCGGTTGGACAATGGCAGACAGGACTAGAAAAAGTGCAAGGACACAGCATACAGGCAAAAGCAACAGGATACACGTATAGACAGAATTACAGGCTGAATCCAATACTGAAACCTTTTGTAGTCCAAGTCAGACCAGGATATACAAGACAGAAGGATCTACCTCAACCACAGAAATAGAGGCTGAAGTGTGGGAGATGCACCAGCCTTGGCTGGTGAGGACAAATCCCCTAAATCAGGGGTCTCCAAACTATGGCCCTCCAGGTGTTGAGGAACTGCAAGTCCCATGAGGCCTTGCAAGACTCTGACAGTCACAGGCAAGACTCCCAGAGGAAGAAGCATGATGGGACTTGTAGAACTTCAACAGCTGGAGGGCCATAGTTTGTAAACCCCTGCCCCAAATAGTAAAAATGCATAACAGGTTAAGAAAATTAATGGGGAACTCAACAACAAACTGGCTGCTCTTTAAAGACTAGACAGCACCTATCCTATTTACAATGCCACATCACTGTTCTCATGTATCCAGTGCCACAAAACAGTAACCAGAGAGGAGAAAATTGGGAAGCTACCAGTATGCAGCACTCAAACAGCATGTGTATGCAAACACCACAGTACAGTAAAAGGCTGACTGGTTGCATTTATTAAGTCAAGGTTTGTTTCTGCTCAGCTCTTTTTTTTTTACGGAATTAAGATTCTATGGAATGACTAAGTAGAAGGTCTGGACAGTTATAGAAATTGCGACTAAACAGGTACTGGTAGGAAGAGAGTATATTCTTTTAAGTATTAAGTAGAGGAAGTCATCAAAAACTCATCAAAGGTCAATGGAATGCGTGTACAATTTCATAACCTTTGTCTGTCTTGCTTTTGCATGCCTTGGTGGGATCTGTGCATTCAGGAGAAGATCTAAAGTTCCGATCATTCTTCCAGCAATGATAAGGAAGCAGGAAAAGAGCAATAACACAATCTGACAGGTAGGAAGTGAGCCTGGCTATTCTCCTGAATCCTCCTGTGATAATATTGGAATGACTGGAAGCTAACTATCCCAGACGGATAAATAGTGTGTGGATGGTTGGGTAAGATTCCAAAAACAGGCTTCTAAATTTGTTGCTTTTTCCTTTGCATTTTAAGACATGGAATGCATGATATTTCAGACTTATGTTGTGCTCTTGAACAAGTCCTGCCTAAGACCAGCCACCACAAAATAGCTGTAATTGCCTTTATTAGCTAAAATACTCTCCTCTAGGTACATCTTTTAATTCAGTTTTGCTTTGTTGTTGAGGCCTAATATCCTTGATTAAAGAGGAACTAAACACCTCAATCCTTTACAGCCAAGGAAGGTGCCATCTTGGCATCTGTTTGATTTGCAGTTTGCATGGGGCTGCATAGACATGTGCGTTTCATTTTGTTACGATTAACTTTTCAGATTTGGATGTGTAAAAATCTCCGAATGGACATTGTATCAAATCTGAAAAAAAGTTGTAATGAAATTAACTAATGCATTTGTTTCATTCGGATGATGCCACATGATGCGACAGTACTTTGGGCCCATGGGCAAAAATGAACTCAGTTTTTTAATTTGTTCGATAATTCTGATTTGGATAACAAATGGATTCAAATTTCGTTCCATTTGTTAACTGAAATGCACATGCAGCCAGTTGAAATTGTCCATTCGGCTCATGCCATTTCTCTTGGTGGGCTAGACTAGCGTCCATAAATATTGAATCCTTCCAAATCAAATCTGTCCAATCCGGTAATATATAGAATATAGCAATCTTCAGAAAACCTGCAACATTTTTCAACTTTACCCTGACAAAAGTATACATAAAAGGAATGCAGAAATTCCGAAACAAATTCCAAAAACAAATCGGTTCAACATAACAAATGTAACAAAACAAAATTATTCAATGGACAAATACATTCTAAATGAAACAAAAATTTGTGGTGTGCACATGTCTAGTGCTGCACGCACCTGTGATCTGTTATAATACCAGCCATAAGATGGCCTGACAGTTTGGTTAGAACACAAGCAAATGTGACAGTTATCATTCATGGCATGCCTTGACTGTGTTTGTTTTTGGTAAACAGTAAAATCAATGGGTTTAGTTTTGCTTTAACAAACAGCAAATCCCTACCAACTGCCATTTTTCTGACTGCCACTCTTTTGTTCAGTCAGGGTGTCTCAACAGGCAGTTCTGTTTGAACTTTTAACAAGATTCTATGTGTTTGTTTAACAAGTACTCTTCTTTCTAATCTTGTTTATTTTAGCATTCCCTTGTTCCTGACAGCATACCTCCCATCTTTCTGAAATGAGAAGAAGAGACACCTTTTAGCCCAAAGTATGTAGCCCAAAGAACGCAACGCTGCTACGCACCAAGTTATGTAGACCACAAAGAATTAATCTCACTGCTTTTCCTTTATGCTGGCTTTTCGAAATAACCAGTGCAATAATTTTGAGGTTAGACTAAAAGTGTAGTATAGCACTTTTTGTGGATCAGTAGTGCATTTTATAAAAGTCTATTTTTTAAAGGGCTATAAAAAAGAGGCACAGTTGAGACAGTGGCATCACTAGGGTTGGTGTCACCCGATGCAGTAAAACATGGTGTCAACCCCCCACATCGGGCTCTCTCCTGTCTAGCCTGCCACAGTGTCCTGCAGGGCAGGGAAGATAATCCATAAAGTGCTCCATATAGATGTGGAAATTCACTTTGAACTCCACCTTATTTTAGTTGCTCTCTTTAGGTATTAGATGTGCAGAAAATAATGTGAGAGCACATCTAATACCTAAGAAGAGTTATGGAAATCAGGTGGAGTTGGAAGTGAACTGTGCCATTACCTGGAGGGATTGGCATTTAGGAGGTTAAAACAGGCGGTGAGGAAATTGTATCACCTCCTCACTGCCTGTCAAATGCCTCTGAAAAGTGATCTGAGCATGGATCACTTTTTAGTGGAGTGACAGTGCCTGCTGCAAGTGTGAACACCCCTTTAGGTTCACACTGGGTGCTGTGGTTTGGCCGCAGTGGTGGTGTACTCGCAGTTTTTCTGCATGTTACCCCCGATTATAGCCGCAGTCCCATAGACTTCTATTAGGTTGTGTGTTTTTGCTGGGTTTTTTGAAAGCTCGCCAAAGATGCAGCATTCAGGACTTCTGGTGTGCTTTTATAAAATGAGGCAAAAATGTACAACCTATTAGAAGTTTATTGTGCTGTGGCTATAACCACGGGTAACATGCAGAAAAATTGCGAGTACATCAGCACTGTGGCCAAACCACAGCACACCAGTGTGAACCCCCCTCAAAGCACATAGAACCAAGTACTGTTCCAGGCTAACATTGAGGAAAGGTTCCGCTGGGGGACAACATAGGAAAGGGGAGGAAGGAGAGAGATTCGGGAGAGAGATGGTAGGAAGGGAGGAAGGAGGGCGAGATTCCGGTTAACTACTCAGCAAGGGAGAATGTCACCAGCACACCGAGGATCACCAATATGCGTCCAAAAGTTTTAATAAACGGCATGCAGTCACATGCCTGATGAAGGGGTCCTGCGAGACTCCGAAACGTTGCCTTGCTGTAACTATGTGATCTTTTATTAAAACTTTTGGACCCATATTGGTGATCCTCGGTGTGCTGGTGACATTCTCCCTTGCTGATTCTGTTCGGTTCCAGCCGATGGTCGCTGCAGCACCCACTTATACACACAGCCATTTTTAACGCAGGAACGTGTGCGTTTGGATTGTACACTTGCGGGGAAATACTCACTCACTTCAGTCCCCGGAGGCTCAGTCAGCAGCTTCCTATTTACTGGGGATGTTGGCTGCTTGATTCAAAGTTTCCCGCCCACACGTCCTCATCACACACACACAGCACATGAGCTGAACAGAGTGTGGGTGGGCCTGGGAGGAGGCAGAGCAGATACAGTCTCTCCCATTCCTGTGAATGGGGGGAGCTGTGGGGTCTCAGCTCAGTAAGCACGGAAAACAGACACTCAGCCCTGTGACAGGTGCAGCAACATCTCTGTATTTACAGAGGGATGGCAACAATGATGGAGCCCCCTACACCCGGCTTAAATGGCCAGTCCAGTCTGCTTTCTAGCTGATGGTGTCACCCCTCTGGCCGGTGTCATCTGGGTGTGATCTTCACCCCCATAGTAACTCCACTGAATTGAGGAGGAAAGTGAGGCAGAGGGACAGTACCTCCAAATTAGGGAGAATTGGAAGATTCCTAATGTGACAAACAGCACCTTACTGAACAAACTATGGCTATGGGCAGGCACAATACCCCATAGTCTGTGTCATTCTGGAAATTCAGATTGTTGGATGGGGTTGGATTTTCCATTTGGCTCTATGCCTAGTGCCCTCAAGGTTCTTAGCCCATAAAGAAGGGAGAAAGCACACAAACTTTGGCAAAAAAAATTGTAGCCTCCCTGGCAGTATTCCCGAGTGTAGCTTGGGGTAAAGTTTCAGTACCACAAGCAGTAACCCTGAGCTACACACGGGAATACCATGAAGCGCTGCTCCACGATCCCTCGATCACTTACCTTGTCCTTCGCTCCCGCGATGTCCCTCCCGCAGTGTCCCTGGCAATGTAATCCAGTGGATGCTGGCATCTGTCATCTGGGTTCCGTCCCCTGCGAGCGTTGGGACGTACGGGGGACGGAACGGTGGGAAATTAAAAAATGACAAAAAGTGACATTCACTAAAATCACTAAAATCACATAGTATTCCATTACTGTATCAAACCATTTCACATACATTTTGTCCCGAGTGCTTTGTCCTGTCCCTTCTCTGCATTTTTACTGTTCTTTCTGCCTGGAAACTGAGAAACGTCCATGGCGTCCAAAAAGCGTCCCTTTAGGTCAAAATCGGTTTTAGACCAGCTAGAGAACAGCGATAGTAAATCAGAACCGAATTGCAGAATTGAGTGATAATGATTCATGGGGAAATTCGTCATCAGACACTGAAAACGATTTTGCGACTTTACTCAGTGATGTGCGAACTTGGCGCTATATTTCAAATTTCAGTGTTTTTGGTTTGATTATTATTATTATATTATTATTTTTATGATTATTTATTAAATTATAATTTATGATTTTGTGTTTTAAATTTTATCATACCCGGGATGTTTACGAGACTCTTGTTCGGACAGATTTCAGTGAGTTATTCCTAAGAATTACAGGCCTACAATAAAAAAACAACATATTTCCATGCAAAATAATGGTACCGCTTTCAGCACCAAAAATCTCAAATAATCATACTGCTAGGGAGGTTAAACAAAAATCTCTCTAGAAATACACTGGGAATTGATCTCCTAGATTGTAAGCTCCAAGGAGCAGGGCCCTCTAATCTCTCTTATATTGAACTGTATTGTTGCTGTACTGTCCCCCACTATAATGTAAAGCGCTGAGCAAACTGTTGGCGCTATATAAATCCTGAATAATAATAATATTGTGCTTGTGAGCAGATTGCAGCATAGTGAGTCGACAAGCAGTGATCACACAAAGGCCCAGGAACTGTGTATTGCAGGATCTTCATCAAGGTACAACTAGGCCCAGCTGGTAGACACAACTGTTCAGAGCTACTTACGAAAACTGGAGCAGGAGTCTGTTAAACTTCAGGTGATGCCAATGGCTTCTCCAACGAAGAGCGGGAATGTGACCTGGCTAGTCCACACCCAAATGGGAGGCTTTCTAAGCAGAGAATGTTGTAATCCCTGCACTGTCCCTACTCTTCTGGAACCTTTCCCTAACTCTAAACACTCTCCCTGGCAGATGGGGAACATGTCCCTACACTGTCCACTCACAAACTGTGAGCCAAATCAGGGAGCCAGTGGCTTAAATAAGCACTGTCCTCATCCAAGATGGCCAGGGAGGTCAATCAGGGCCCCAGCATCCAAACAGACAGCTGCCCCTACTGACAACTAAGTTCTTCACACTTTCCTTTCCTTTCTGCATTGCTGCTAAAACCTAGCGCCTACAGAAGGGAGTACAGACTGCACCTGCCTACATGCTCATCCAGTCTCTTTCTCTACCCACCTTGTTCTCAGGGGAGAACTACAGATCAATTAGATTTCCACAAAAATATGGGCCCACAACCAGGGCTTTTTTTTCAGGGGGAACGCAGCAATGAAGGAATGTATGTAATGGCAAAGGGTGCTGGGGGTCCATTAATGCTAATTGTTGGGGGGGGGGTCTATTGTTGCTGCTGGGGGAGTTCTATCATTCCTGGGGTGGATCTGTGGGTGCTTGGGGGTATTTTGTTGCTGGGGGATCTGTTGTTGGTTGGGGAGAGGGTTGTTGCTGGGGATGTTCTATCATTGCTGGGGGTATCTGCTGTTTGGGGGGTATATTATTACTGGTTGTAGGGGTTCTTTTTTACAGGCTCTCTTTAACCACTTGCCTACCGGGCACTTATACCCCCTTATGTACCAGGCCAATTTTCAGCTTTCAGCGCTGTCGCACTTTGAATGACAATTGCGCGGTCATGCAAGATTGTACCCATATGAAATTTTTATCTTTTTTTCTCACAAATAGAGCTTTCTTTTGGTGGTATTTAATTGCTTCTGGGCACTTTACTTTTTGTGCTATAAGCAAAAAAAGTGCAAAAAAATTTGAGAAAAAAAAAAAGTTTCTTTGTTTCTATTATAAAATTTTTCAAACAGGTAATTTTTCTCCTTTACTGATGTGCGTTGATGAGGCAGCACTGATGGGCACTGATAGGCGGCACTGATGGGCACTGATAGGCAGCACTGAAGGGCACTGAGAGGCGGCACTGATAGGCGGCACTAATAGGCAGCACTAATGAGGTGGCACGGATAGGCTGCACTGATAGGCAGCACTAATGAGGTGTCACGGATAGGTGGCACTGATATGCGGCACTGATTGGTGGCACTGATAGGTGACACTGATAATGGGTACTGATAGACAGCACTGATAGGTGGCACTGACATCACTGCTGGGCACTGACTGGCGGCACTGACTGGCAGCACTGCTGAGCTGCACTGATGGGTGGCACTGGTGGGCACAGGTGGGTGGAACTGGTGGGCACAGGTGGGTGGCACTGGTGGGCACAGGTGGGTGGAACTGGTAGGCACAGGTGGGTGGGCAAGGTGGGTGGCACTACTGGGCACAGGTGGGTGGGCACAGGTGGGTGGCACTGCTGGGCACAGGTGGGTGGGCACAGGTGGGTGGCACTGCTGGGCACAGGTGGGTGCATTGCTGGGCACAGGTGAGCGCACTGCTGGGCACAGGTGGGCGGAACTTGTGTGTGGCACTGCTGGGCACCGATCATCAGGGCACTGATGATCAGTGATCCTGATGATCGGTGCCGATCCCCGCTCTGACAACTGCCGGTTTTCGGCAGCACTTTCCTCCCGCTCTGACAGCGTGAGGAAAGTGCAGCCGAGAACCAGCATTTGCATTTCCCGGTGATCAGTGTGTCATTGGACACGGCTGATCACGTGGTAAAAGGCCACTGTGATTGGCCTTTTACCACGTCACGTGATCAGCTGTGTCCGTAGGACACAGCAATCACGGAGATCGCCGGGTGCGCGCCCCCGGGGGCGCGCAGGAGAGCGCGTTCTGGGAGGACGTCATATGACGTCCACCCAGAACTGGCCGGCCGCAGTGCAACCGTCATTCGGCTATCTGCGGTCGGCAGGTAGTTAATTATTAACACATTCTATACAAATTACATAGCACCAGAAAATGGTACTTGGTTCTGTTTTCTCTAAAAGGGTTGGTACTCGGTAAGAACCAAGGGACAAAGCTCAGAGGTAGGTAGGGGGCAGAGACAAGGGGTGACTTGGAAGAGGGGAGAGCCGGCACCTATTTTCTGAGAAAAAAAAAGCCCTGCCCACAACTCATTTCTGTCTGCATCATGGCTGCGCATATTCCTACCTAGCTATGGTGCTAATGATGTGCAGCTGACACTGGAGCAAGTGCATGTAGACAGGAAGTGGTGGAAAGAGGCTGGGGGAGATCAGGGGCACTGACATACAAAAATATATTAAAAATGGCAAAAACAGTATTTCATAAAAAAAATGGCATTTATGATACAAGCACTTTAGCAAACAAAATAGTGTCCATTTGAGGTTAAGGCTTCACACAGCCACAAGAGGGCAGTACAGCTATACATTCAGGTGTACTGCCCCTTCCAAGATCTACAGGTACTGTATACAGTCACCCAAAGGAATAATTGATTGGCTTAGGTATAGTTGTAAGACTCTGGACACAGACAAGTCCAGAGTCCAAAAATGTGCTTGTTTATGTATGTCGTGGTGTATAGGTGCCTACAGCCATGCACAGCTATTGGTTGCTGTGTGCAGCTGTATGCATCACCTGTGGATCCTGGACAGGAAAATGCACCTGAATGTATGGCTGTATTGCCCTCTTAAAGCCAGAGCTTGTTTTTGGGTAATTTTATTTACTGTTTTAAATTTCTTTTTGGAAACAGAAAATGTCTTTTAAAGTAAGATCCCTGTTGCACACTATCAGCAATTTTGTTGCTTAAATAAATTTGCAAATGCAATAGGCATCTGTATTATGCAGAAGTTGTCTCCTTAGGCTCCTTTCACATGGGGCAGACTCACCAGACTCATCTCCATGGTCCATGTCAGCTCCAGTTATGCAGAGTGGACACAGGCACAGCCCACTCTGGTCAATGGGCAGTCGGATGTAAACAGACCAGCTGTACGTTTACACCCGACCTCCTTCTGATCCAATCTGTCCAGACAGAAGGTAAAGGATCCCCTTCTGTTTGTTTTTAGGGGATCAGATTGGACATAGGCAGGTGTAACGATCACATCTCAGTTTACATCTGCTTCTCCAAAGAGGAGAATGGAGAGTTCAGGTGGTGTTGGGCTTAAGAGACAATTTACATTAAAAAGCTGTGGCTATGCGCTAAAAATACAGTCAGCAATTGTTAGCAAGGAAGGCTGAGAAGCAGCCTGGGTGTGATAACTAGCAGGGGTCAAATTGTGGTCAGAGCTGAGAGGCTCTGCAGACCAGCCCTCTAAATTTCCCCCACTCTAGAACTTTGGAGAAAGGTCTAGAAGTAGTGGGTGGATCTGAGGAGTGGTTGGTCTGTACTTGGCTAATCCCCAACAGGAGGCTTGGCAAGGGGCCAGGACAACCTTTAAGAATATTCAGCAAGGGGAGGAGTTTGGGTCAAAGTTGGAGATGGAGTGAGGCTGGAGAGAGGAGCCTGGGAGGGCGGCCAGATGGTGAGGGGCTCACCTACAGACAGTGGAGGTTGGAAGGAGGAAAGCTCAGACCTTCACTGGCCCCCAAAGCGAGAACCACCTGCGAGGCAGGGAAGCAGTGGCTCAGCTAGAAGGCTTGGTAGCAGCCACCGACCCACCAGCAACACAGGAGAAGGACTGAGTGAGTAGACCTGCACCCCCTGGGCCAGAAAGGAGGCACTCTAGTGGGAAACTGGATTATCCTGCCACCCAGGACTATGTATGTGGCAGACAGTGCCCAGAACAGCTGGATAAAGGAGTATCTGGGGTCTGGGGTGGTACTACAGGAGACTCTGGCCAGCTCTCCAAATGAGACTGTGTTGATGTAAACACTTGTAAATAGTTCTGGGATGTTGTCCTCGGTTTCTCATTGCCACAATGCTTTGCAATGTGCCTTCTTTATGTGTAATACGTTATGATGCCATCCATGGCATCCTAATGTACTGTACAGTAGATGCACTGTAGCATACCGCAACTCACGTAACGTGTTGTGGTATACTGCGTTGCTTTTAAAGGGTCATGTACATTTTTTTCATCTGTTGAGGTGCATCTGGGGCCCATTTAAATTAATGGGCTGCTGCAAAGCAAACCATTCCCTCTAGGCATAAAAATTAAAGGAGCTTGCAACTCTGCAGGTTCATCCCGAATTATTTTGAGTTAATCTAAAAAAATAAAGCTATAGCTGTCAACTTATTTGGTTTCTTCCCCACTTACTTGTATAGAGATCCAGGCCTGACAGTTGTATCCCAGTGAGGCTGCATCCAGGGAGATCTCATTTCTCAGCTTGTAGATGTTGGAAATTGTCTTTTTACAGATAAGTGTTGTTGTATAGCACATGTGCGAGATGAGGTGCATGATGTCATCACCTCATTTGCGCATGCATCATTTGACATTGCACACATCTCTTGAAAAAAAGCCTTTCCCTCCAAGCAAACTCTTGCAAGACTACAGATGAGTACAATGTGCGGTGCATGCATGAGTTATTATTATTATTTTACAGGATTTATATAGCGCCAACTGTTTGCTCAGCGCTTTACAATGTAACGGGAGACAATACAGCAACAATACAGTTCAATACAAGAGGGTTAGGAGGGCCCTGCTCCTTGGAGCTCACAATCTAGGAGGGAGGGGCTAGTGGTACAAAAGGTAGTAACTGTGGGGGATGGACTAGTTGGAAGAGTAGAAGATTCCATTATTAGCTGAGGGCAGGATAGGCTTCCCTGAAGAGATAGGTTTTCAGAGATTGCCAAAAGTGAGCAGAGTGGGCGATAGTCTGATAAATTGGGGTAGAGAGTTCCAGAGGATGAGACAGGCTCTGGAGAAGTCATGGAGATGAGCATGGGAGGAGGAGACAAGGGAGCTAGAGAGTAGGAGGTCTTGCGAGGAGCGGAGAGGATGGTTTGGGTGATATTTGGAGACAAGATTGGTGATGTAATTTGGGGCAGAGTTATAAATGGCTTTACATGTTATTGTTAATGTTTTTAATTTTATCCGTTGGGCAATGGGAAGCCAGTGGAGGGATTGGCAGAGAGGGATGGCAGATACAGACGGTTAGTGAGGTGGATGAGTCTGGCAGCAGCATTCATGATAGACTGAAGAGTGGATAGCCTGTGATGACGTAGGCCAATGAGTTGAGGCAAAACTGGTGGGCCGGCAAAGAAATCAGGGTTAAGAAGCCAGCCACCATTGATGTCTTTTTTTTTTAAGTACTCATGCACACTGGATGTTTTGATAATGCTGGTAACGTTAAAAACGTGAGTTTTTCAGGTTTTTTTAAGCGTTTTTGCATTAGTGATTAGCGTCGTTTTCCAGCATTTGTTTTTTTTTTTGGTCAAAAAAAGTCCTCAAATGCTGGTTTGTGGTGTTTTACCACATTTTGCTGCGTTTTTCTTTTACAATAGATTTTATTATAGACAACACAACAACAAAGAAACAGTCAAAAGCAAGATCACTGACACAAAAGAATAAGGTATGCAATTCTTCTGATGAAGAACATTACAAATGCACTGAAGTATTGACAAAGAGAGAAACTGAACACATAAACACAATACATAAAAAGATGGAATGAAACCTTATAAGTTAATAGCAAACAAGTAATGACCAATGAGTTAGTAGGCGAAGGCCAAAGATAAGCACAAAATTCACATACAGAGGGTAGGAAGAGCTGAGCACGGAGCCTCACTGGATGCACATTAGTACTCTACACTACAAGGAATCACGAGAAAGTTCAACAGGTATACAAAACATTGCAGGTACGATGCTCTCGTAGTATTACAATCAGCACAAATAGCATGAAGACTAACAAAAACAGAGGAAAAAAGAGAAAAAAAAAAGAAAAGATGGGAAAAAAAGGGTAGTAAAACAAAGAAAGGGCTCCAGGGGATTGCGCCAGGAGCAGGGGCGGACTGACCATTTGGAAACTCTGGCACTGCCCGAGGGCCTGGGGTCAGTAGGGGGCCCCATGAGATGCCCCTGGTACCTTTTTCATAGGCTTTTTTGAGTTTGGGCAAGGACACAGGGGTCCCATGATCCCCTATTGCCCGGGGGCCCCATGAGTTGTCAGTCCGCCCCTGGCCAGGAGAGTCTTATATTGACAGAAGGGTCTGGTCAAATCTAGACGGTTGGGCCACATCAATCCAGGGGTGCCAGATCTGCAAAAACTTTGGGTGGGTGTCTAGCAGCATGGCCGTTAGCTTCTCATTAACCATTATAAAATTCATTCGGTTCTTAACGGCCTCGAAGCTAAGAAGAAGGATTTTCCAAGCTCTTGCGATCGTTAATTTGGTAGCCATAAATAGATGCGATGCCAGCTACTGCTCAGGACAAAGTAGGCCTACTAATGGTTTAAATAATAGCGCCTTGTATGGGTTGCGCTTGATATCTGTGTGTCACATAGTGCGGAGAAGGGCATAGACCCTAATACTTTGCAGAGTTTTTCAGCATTCAAGCGTTTTTACAGCTAAAAAACTCCTCTAGAAACCCACTAGTCCTGGGGTTTTTTTCCAACCAAAAAACGCTGATTACATGCTATGTGTGCATGGACACATAGGATAACATGCTGGGGGGATTTACTGGCTGTAGAAAAAAACCCCGTGAAAAGCCAAAAACAGCAGCTGTAAAAATGTCAAGTGTGCATGAGGACTAATGGCGACGTGGGACATAGAGCACAGGCAGGACAGACCAGCAGCAGAGCTTGTTTCTCTAAACACATTTCAATGGCTCTGACAGTGTAATGGAGTGGGGCTAAGGTCCGCTTTAACCTCCCTAGCGGTCTGATTATGTCCATATTTCTGTGCTCAAAGGGGTACCTTTTTGTTGCATGGAAAGTTTTTTTATTGTAGGACTGTAATTGTAGGCCTGTAACCTCCCTGGCGGTATGATTATTTCAGATTTTTGGTGCTGGAAGTGGTACATTTTTTTGCATGGAAATATGTATTTTTTTATTGTAGGCCTGTAATGTTTAGGAATAACTCACTGAAATCTGTCCTAACAAGAGTCTAGTAAACATCCCGGGTAGGATAAAATTTGAAACACGAAATCGTGAATTATAATTTATTAAATAATCATAAAAATTAATAATATAATAATAATACATTTAATTCAATAATACAATCAAACCAAAAACACTGAAATTTGAAATATAGCGCCAAATTCGCATATCACTGAGCAAAGTCGCAAAATTGTTTTCAGTGTCTGATGATGAATTTCCCCACAAATCATTATCGCTCAATTCTGCAAGTGGTTCTAATTTACTATCACTGTTCTCTAGCTGGTGTAAAACCGCTTTTGACCTAAAGGGACGCTTTTTGGACGCCATGGATGTTTCTCAGTTTCCGGGCAGAAAGAACAGTAAAAATGCAGGCAGGGCAGAGGACAAAGCACTCGGGACAAAATGTATGTGAAATGGTTTGATACAGTAATGTTTTACTATGTGATTTTAGTGAATGTCACGTCTACAATTTTAAAATTTCCCGCCGTTCCGTCCCCCGTACGTCCTGACGTCGCAGGGAGCGGAACCCAGAAGACAGATGCCGGGATCGGCCGGAGGACATGGCCGGGGACACTGCAGGAGGGACAAGGTAAGTGAAGAACAGATCCCGGAGCAGAGCTGCAAGGTATTCCCGAGTGTAGCTCGGGGTTACCGCTTGTGGTGCTGAAACTTTACCCCGAGCTACACTTGGTAATACTGCCAGGGAGGTTGATGCAACGTATGTGCTGCAATGCGCATTAACGCATGTGCATCATTTAGGTGTAAACGGGACTTAATCTTCTTCTGAAAGCAGCCCTGCTTATATACTGTATATTTCATGGAGCTCAGGATAAACCTAAATGCCCAGAAACCTCCAGCTATGCTATCAGTACTGTCTGACATCTGCGTACTGTGTAGCGGCGAATATGTTTTTATTTAATGCTATATTTCAGGCATGTTGCTCCTCCACCTTCCTGACATCACAAAGCGTACTTTAGGATCTGCTCCTCCACCTCCCCCCTTCTATATAGCCATTTGGAAAACAGCTGTGAACAAGAAATAAAAAAATCATTTTTTTTTATTTATGTTTGCAATACCATTCCATATTTCCACGGCTGTAGTATTTCTTCATTTCTTAATGTCTTCCGATTGCAATATAGATTGTTAAAAAAAACAAAACAATACGCAAGCCTCATTAGGAGGAAAACACACTCCAGGGTGTACTGGGGTGCTTTTATACATGCCGTCAGGTGGCTGAATTTTGACATAAAAGATTACAATATGCAGCCTATTAGTTGGCTTCCATTAAGACCACATGTTCAGTCACATGTTTATGGTTCTCGGTGGAGCCACACATAGAAAGGATCTCATTCTTATGGAATATAAATCTTGGTCCTGTTATAGCTTTATTATAAAGCTTCATGTTTACTGTGAACACCGGGGCTACATAATGGCAATCCCATCTCCAAAGAGCTTACGATTAATAGGGCGTACATGTACGCTGGTTGGTTGGACAGACTGAGCCGGTTGTTATATTTCATCCTTGGACTTGTTAACGCTTTCTAAAAGGCCTAAACACTTGAATCACATATTACGGCTTGCACTTGTGCCAGAACTTGTTTCTTTGAAAAGCTATATACCGTGCTTTGCCAAAAGACAACTGCAGATGATGTTACAACTAAAGACAGATCCCACCGCTAATTTTCCAAATGATGGTTGGGAGGAGGCAAAAGGGAAGACATTCTGGATTATTTATTGGGATGGTGCATGGAACACTGAGAAGTCATCTTTCACTGAGTAGAGCTTCATGTCAAGTCAGGGCCTGGACTGAGCGAAGCTTAAGGGGAGGGCCAGCATGACTGGGGCTTGCAGATGAGGCGGAGATTGGATGTGGATGGGAGTATATTCAAGAGGTGGGGGTGGTTATGTAAGCCGTGTACCGGGGTGGGCTCCCCAGGATACAGTGAAGTCACGAACGAGGAAAGCAACCCCAACACCAGCTTTTGCCATAACAGAATTTTACTTAGATGTGGCAAATAAACACAACCACAAATGCTGGAAACATACAATAAATTTACATACACCCAGCCCAAAGGTTGAGACCCTTGTGCTGCACAGCACGGCGCCTTCTGATGGATGAAGGTAGAAAGAGTAGTAATTTACCTACTGGCGGGCACAACTAAGCTGCCACACCTTACCCGTTATTACCCTAAAAGAGCAGGAATCAGTGTATGGGTGTATGGTATGGGCTAGCCTGCGGTGCAGCACAACAGCTTACAATATTACACAAATCTACAATATTCCCTCTCCCATAACTGGTCCTGTAGCACGTGCCTGAGTATTCCTTCTTATCAAAACACCAGTCTGGCTTGAGTTTGTAGGATTTTATCAGCTTTCCAATGTGAAATGTAACTTTAAGTTGTGGAGTCCTTCCAATAATCAGTAACAACACTTGTGGCCTGACACAAACACGGACTCTAACTAACTAACTATAGGTCTGTACTCAGTCTCAAGGTGCAAACACTGAAATGAGGTGTGTGCACGATCTTACCGACCCGGGTCTGCTTTGAATCCGCTGGTGACTCTGAACAGAACAAATGTCTCTCCAACAAGCATGCGGTCTCGCCGTATATGTTACTTAGTTCCTCTGCTCTCATCAGCATTCCTGGCAGCAATCTCATCAGCATTCCTGGCAGCAATCTCATCAGCATTTCTGGCAGAAATCTCATCAGCTTCCTGGCAGCAATCTCTGATTACTGAGGGACGCTTTCACACCTGGATTTCATCAGATTCTCAGCTCACATGGCCCCTTATTCACCATGCTCCAAAACATGGCTTCTCACTCTCCTTCCTGTTCTCTCCAGCTCTATGTGCAAAACCCCACCTCTTCATGAATATACAAATATCTATGCAGTCTGAGGCTTTGTTAGAAAAACAGTGACATCTTGTGGCTAAACTGCAGAATGTCAGTCAAAACATTAATTTACTTCCACACAAACAGTGTTCAAACAATGAGAGCTGTTTCCCCATCTCACAGTTACTCACCTGATTGGTGTATTCGAGCTTTAGGGTGGTCTTGCCAGGATGAGGAAAGGGGTTGAGACTTAGAGATCAGTCGGAGCTTGTGCCAGCACGGGTGTGGTTTCTCCCGCTCTCCCTCCCTGGACCTGTTTCCTTGTTTTGTTTTGCCATTTTGTGTTCTGAGGTGTTTGTCTTGTTTTTGTTTTGTCATGGCAGCCGGCAGGGGTCGCTGGGTCTTTGAAGGCAGTGCTGGAGTGACAATTTGGTGGATTATGGATTGGGCCCATCATAGGTATGGGTGTTCCTTCTCAATTATAAGGTTCCGTTGGTAAGGTAGGAGTTCATTGGCTGTATCTGGGACTACGTAACTGTAGTATTGTCCCCGAGGCAGTGTAGTAGCGGCTGGGGGCCTTATCACTGGGTGTCAGATACGGCCGAGTTATTGATGTGAGTAACAGTGCCTTCGAAGACCTTGGACCCGGTTGGGATCATTACTGTCAGTTATTATTTGATTGTACTGTATGAAGTGTTATGTAAGAGTTATGTTAAATAAATGGGCTGCTATAGCCGATTATACATTAAAAGGAGAGTCGCATGGTTCTTTAGGTGGGGGAAGGTTGAAGGGGTGGTTGATTTATTGGTTAGGTGGTTAGTATTATCCTCAATATTCTGCATGTCCCTCAGTCATGCACATTATCATTGCTCTGGCCTTGCCATTTATTGAATGTGACTCACCATAAACAACTTGTGCTTCAGCAATTTGCCATTAGAAGAGCCATTCAAGGGATGCCTCCTGCCAGTAGACTCAGCTGAAGATGACAAAGGCACACACTTTTTTCTTTTCCGTTCCTTCATGGAAAGAGAAAGAATTTAGTACCATTCATATTTAAAGTGGAATTCCAGCTTAAAACTAACTAGCTGTAGCTCAGTGCTGGAACTGGTCTGGCTGTTTGGTCCCAGGTTCCATTCCCCGACAGGCACACAGCATCCAGACACATGGTATTTCCCAATTGCTCAAGCTAGAGAACAAACTGTGCATGTCTTTCTTTGTGGTTTTTATTTTGTTAGGGGTGAAGGCACCCCTTTGTGAAGTGTAGTCGAAGTCATACTAAACAGGGATGCCACAGCCCTCAGGCTGGGTCTTATTCCCCCAGGAACAAGAAGCCTCTGCTCTGAGTTCCAGCCTATTTATACCTCCCCCAGCCCCCTGCTGGTCACTCTTCATATTAACCAGGGATTGGCTGGAGAGGCATTAATATGCAGGTTGCAGTCTGTCACCCACTATGTTCCTGGATCTCCTGGGAGACACGGGGAAGTAGCCGAGTCCACATCACAAGAGCCCAGAGTAGACCATACCTAAGAATTGCTGCTCTCCATGATTACAGGGAGGCCAAAAAACTAATTTTAAACAACAGTGACCTAATGGGGCACTACAGAGCCTTAAAATGTCCCCTCCCCCTACTAACACCTATGCACGCTCTAGGCTTTACCAGCTGTTATTGAGCCTTCACCTCTTTCCCCTGCAGCTGGCAACACAGAGGATCACAAAGCATCATGAAAGCTGCATATGTACACCCCCCCCCGGCTTCTTCCCTTTCAGCGAAAGGGGGAGTAGTAAAAATGTGGCTAAACTGCTTGGTTTTACTGCCCATGATCATTCGTGTAAATGAGCCCTCAGGCTTTAGGTCGCCATCATGTCCTTTATACAGTACAAAGACTGAGCATGATTATTCACAAAAATCAATATGTGATAATAATATGCCTACTCGCTGCAGAGTGTTCCAGACGCAGCAAAGACACCCAACTGGCTCTGGAAAATGAAAGAATCTTATACCACATAAATGTAATGATTGACATGACTTACCATAATTACAGTGCCAGAACAACTCATCTTTTCCCCCACGATGTTAAATAAAGGGAAGCTATCATGTATTTCTGCAAAGTTCATTCTGAGTTATTACTGAGTGTTTAGCTGCTGTAGACCCTCCTGTATGCACACTCCTGCTGTTAGTTTCAGAGCTGCTATTAAACAAAGCAAGGCTGATGGCAGGTGTAGTTCTCCTCCACCCAGGAGGTGGTGCCTGGATGCTCAGGGATAGAGTGAAGACCAAAGGGGAAGATGTTCCCCTGCGGTGTCCATAGGTGTCACAGGAGAGGCAGCTGTCTGATTGGACCCTGTGACCTTCTGCTGCTATCTTGGATGAGGGCAGTATTAATAAATAGCAGTGCCCCAATGGGTTTAGCATGTGTTTTGCAGGTGGATAGGGTAGGAGGAGGAACCCTGTCTGGCAGGGACAGAGAATCGGAGACAGGGAAGAGTTCCAGTGCAAATAGGGCCAGAATAGGAGGACACCTTTAGTTAGCACTGATCTCCAGTGCCATTGCCACCACTCACACCAGGAGGTTTTGAACCACCACTGTGTCAGCCACCTAAGACCCAGGGTAAGTGGGTAAGACCCACTCAGCTTGTACTGTGTCCACTGTGCCTTAGGATACTAAAACTGCATTAGTTTGCAACCTTCCGGTAGCAATGGGCCAGTTATATTGCTCTGCCACTCCTGTGCCTTAACCACTTGCCTACCAGGCACTTATACCCCCTTATTTACCAGGCCAATTTTCAGCTTTCAGCGCTGTCGCACTTTGATTGACAATTGCGCGGTCATGCAACACTGTACCCATATGACATTTTTATCATTTTTTTCTCACAAATAGAGCTTTCGTTTGGTGGTATTTAATTGCTGCTGGGCACTTTACTTTTTGTGCTATAAGCAAAAAAAGTGCAAAAAAATTTGAAAAACAAAAAAAAAAAGTTTCTTTGTTTCTATTATAACATTTTTCAAACAGGTAATTTTTCTCAATCACTGATGTGCGTTAATGAGGCAGCACTGATGGGTGGCACTAATGGGCACTAATAGGCGGCACTGATAGTCGGCACTGATAGGCGGCACTAATGAGGTGGCACGGATAGGTGGCACTGATAGGCAGCACTAATGAGGTGTCACGGATAGGTGGCACTGATATGCGGCACTGATTGGTGGCACTGATAGGCGACACTGATAATGGGTACTGATAGAGAGCACTGATAGGTAACACTGACTGACATCACTGCTGGGCACTGACTGGCGGCACTGCTGGGCACTGACTGGCACAACTGCTAGGCACTGACTGGTAGCAATGACTGGCAGCTGGGCTGCACTGATGGGCACTGGTGGGTGGCACTGGTGGGCACAGGTTGGTGGGCACAGGTGGGTGGCACTACTGGGCACAGGTAGGTGGCACTTCTGGGCACAGGTGGTGACACTGCTGTGTGGCACAGGTGGGCACACTGCTGGGCACAGGTGGGCGCACTGCTGGGCACAGGTGGGCGCACTGCTGGGCACAGGTGGGCGCACTGCTGGGCACAGGTGGGCGCACTGCTGGGCACCGATCATCAGGGCACTGATGATCAGTGACCCTGATCGGTGCCGATCCCCGCAATGACAACTGGTTTTCGGCAGTACTTTCCTCACGATCTGACAGCTTGAGGAAAGTGCAGCCGAGAACCGTCATTTCCCGGTGATCAGCATGTCATTGGACACGGCTGATCACGTGGTAAAAGGCCGCTGTGATTGGCCTTTTACCACGTCACGTGATCAGCTGTGTCAGTAGGACACAGCGATCATGGAGATCGCCGGGTGCGTGCCCCCGGGGGCGCGCAGGAGAGCGCATTCTGGGAGGACGTCATATGACGTCCACCCAGAACTGGCCGGCCGCAGTGCACCGTCATTCGGCTATCTGCGGTCGGCAAGTAGTTAAAGAAGAATTCTGGGATAGCCAAAAAAAGACCCATTAGTACACTCCCTACACAAAACACTAAACAGCTAATACAATTTTGAAAATCCCTACCATTTAGGAGAAAAGTCTAATTTAATTTTCTTGACTCATCTCTGTAATTTAAAAGATAACAGCATCTGTTCTACCAGGGAGGAGGTGTAACAGCAGGGATTACATCCTATCCTTTCCTCTCTCTCTCCAGTAAAAGGAAACTACAGTTCCCATCAACCACAGGAAAATGTAGTGAATGTGGGCGGATACACTTGGCCTGTACATGTTGAATGTGTCTTGAGAGTCTTGGTTTGCCCACCACAGGACGTGGGACTGAATTACATCACTGCTTCCTGGAGAAAGAACCACAGAAGGGATGTGCCTAGACCAGTGGCTGGGGGAATAGGAGACATAGCAGACACTGGTTTTACAAACAGGAAACCAAAGAAAATTAAAGGTTTGATTTGAAAATGAATAGCCTATATCAGAGCAACTCTGAGTGAACCAGAAGATGGATGACATATTCAGTGAAGGTAGGAAATCAGCATCATGGACATGTAAAGAAGTTTTTGCCCAGAGTTCTGCTTTAACCGCCCTGGCGGTATGATTATTTCAGATTTTTGCTGCTGAAAGCGGTACCATTTTTTGCATGGAAATATGTATTTTTTTTATTGTAGGCCTGTAATTTTTAGGAATAACTCACAGAAATCTGTCCGAACAAGAGTCTAGTAAATATCCCGGGTAGGATAAAATTTGAAACACAAAATCATAAATTATAATTTAATAAATTATCATAAAAATAATAATATAATAATAATAAATTTAATTCAATAATATAATCAAACCGAAAACACTGAAATTTGAAATATAGCGCCAAGTTCGCACATCACTGAGCAAAGTTGCAAAATCGTTTTCAGTGTCTGATGACGAATTTCCCCACGAATCATTATCACTCAATTCTGCAAGTGGTTCTGATTTACTATCGCTGTTCTCTAGCCGGTCTAAAACCGCTTTAGACCTAAAGGGACGCTTTTTGGATGCCATGGACGTTTCTCAGTTTCCAGACAGAAAGAACAGTAAAAATGCAGGCAGGGCACAGGACAAAGCACTCGGGACAAAATGTATGTGAAATGGTTTGATACAGTAATGTTATACTATGTGATTTTAGTGAATGTCACTTTTTGTCATTTTTAAATTTCCCGCCGTTCCGTCCCCCGTACATCCCGACGCTCACAGGGGACAGAACCCAGATGACAGATGCCGGCATCCGCCGGATTACATTGCCGGGGACACTGCAGGAGGGACATCGCGGGAGCGCAGGACAAGGTAAGTGATCGAGGGATCGCGGAGCAGCGCTGCATAGTATTCCCGAGTGTAGCTCGGGGTTACCGCTTGTGGTACTGAAACTTTACCCCGAGCTACACTCGGGAATACCGCCAGGGGGGTTAAGGACAGTGATAGCATATGGCTGGGACCCACATTGTGCCTAAGCAGAGCAGTACTCCACTGGTTACTGAGAGATAGCGAACCTGTTACCGGAAGTTACTGAACATGTTACTGAATGTTACTGCACCTGTTACTGAGAGTTACTGAGCCTGTTCCTGAGTATTACTGAACCTGTTCCTGAGTATTACTGAACCTGTTCCTGAGTATTACTGAACCTGTTGCTGAGTATTACTGAACCTGTTGCTGAGCGTTCACTTCTGTGCTCTGCAAGTGTCTGTGTTAATGGTGAAATTGCATTCAACTAAATATAATTCTGTGAACCTCATTTGGACTCCGAATGTGCTGCTTTCTTGTGCTGCAAAGAGAAACAAATGATGGAGCTGCTTGTGGGGGCAGTAGTTGGGGAAATGTTGGATTCCTGCTTAACATGTATTTCTCAGAACATGAAACCTGTAAGTATATATTATGCTATAAAGTTTCATTTACACAGCCAGATTGCGTCCCGATCTGTGCACCAGACTTGCACTGATGTACATTCTGGGTTGTTTATGGAGATCTGTGCAGGTCCATGCACCTGGCCATCTGTCATTGATTTGAACAAGCTTCCTGAGCACCCCTATCACATATCTATGGGCAAAATGTAAAATGATATACAGGTGTACCTCGGTTTACGAATTTAATGCGTTCAGCAGGACGTTTCGTATTGCGAAAAATTCATAAACCAAACCACGGTTTCCCATAGGAATGTATTGAAAACCAATTAATCCGTTCAAGAGGTCAGAAAAAAGTAAAAAAAAAAGTTTTTATTTGTTCAAAACTCTTTATAAAGGGCACTTTAAAGGCATAAATACTGTACAGGGACATGTTAAAAGATTTCCAGAATGGCTCCAAAACTCGGTGCAAAAACCACTCCAACACCTCCATACTCTATGCCACGTGCTACCCACAGACTCCAACATGCATGGGGACCGGTAGTATAAACCTCCCAGGCGCAATTCTTCCTAGGGAAACTGGCCTCGTATTGTGAAAAAAAATTGTAAATGCATTGGAAAACCAACTAATCTGTTCCGGAGGTCAGAAAAAAGTAAAAAAAAAAAGTCTTATCTGTTCAAAACTTTTTGTTTTTATTTCAGGTACTTTTAAAGCACTGTCAATTTACACAGCGCTTTCCATATATATTGTACATTCACATCAGTCCCTAACCCTCAAGGGGTGTACAATCTAAGGTCCCTAACTTACATTCATACATACACATACTAGGGCCAATTTAGACAGGAGCCAATTCATCTACCAGCATGTCTTTGGAGTGTAGGAGGAAACCAGAGTACCAGAGGAAACCCATGCAGTCACAGGGAGAACATGCAAACTCCAGGCAGGTGGTGCCGTGGTTGGGATTTGAACCGACGACCCTAGTACTGCCAGGCAAAAGTGCTAACCACTTAGCCACTGTGTTAAGTGCTATAATGTGCACTTTAAGGGCATGGGGCCGGCACAGCAGAGCAATACAAAGCAGCTTGTCTCCCTAGTAAAACACACACAGCACATAATGTCAAACACAACACAGCACACAGTTTACCCTTTGATTGCCTCAGATGTTAACCCCTTCCTGCCCAGTGTCATTAGTACAGTGTCAGTGCTTTATATTAGCACTGATCACTGTATTAGTGTCATGATGTCAGAATGTGTCAGAATGAAAAAAGACATAAATTTCATGCAGCATTGCATGACCACGCAATTGTCAGTTAAAGTAACGCAGCACCGTATTGCAAAAAATGGCCTGGTCAGGAAGGGGGGCAAATCCTTTGGGGGGCAAGTGGTTAATATCAATCAGCTGTTTTAAATTGTCATACAAATATATATTTGAAATTAAATCTTTATTATTTTTTGGCAATAACATGGTGTGGGCAGATTTCTTCCAGCAACAGGCTGTGTCACACCCCTCCAGCCTGTGTACTAGAATAAGAGGGAGGTGAATCCTCCATCAATCAAGATGTAACATCCCACCCACATTGTGTTTAGCTGGTTAGTGGGCATGGAGGAAGAGGGAGGGAGGGGGCTGTCATTTACCACTGTGTATACACCCATATGTGTGACTCTATAGTCACATGGGCTGCTCTGATATGAAAGAGAGGAAATGCTCAGCATAGAAACTCACTGAAAACTGAGCATGTGCAGAGTTGCCAACACTGCTCTGCAAAATCGCCATCTGCATTGGGGACTTAGACAGAAGGGAGAGATAGAGAACAGCAGGATCAACCAGGTTTTTTGCAGAATACAAAAAACAAATCTCATAGTGACTGAATGAGTATGAACTGCATGTAATACAGCATTTATTAATATGTTTTTGTGTTATAGGTTTAGTGACACTTTACACTTTTATTGGATTGTCATATAGCTATTGTTTGATTTACAATGCTGGTGTTTTAAAACAAAATTGTTTGCTGTGACCATAAATCTTCTTTGAGGAAAATAGTTCAGAATTTGTCATGGCTGTAGCGTTGCCACCTCATCCCTTTAAAACTGAACAAATATTAATTACACAGGTTCTGTGGCTGATGAAGGTGGTAATTAACCATTTGCCGACGGCAGATAGCCGAATGACGGCTACACTGCCGCCAGCCAGTTCTAGGAGGATGTCATGTGATGTCCTCCCCGAACGCGCCCTCCCGCTCGCCCCCGGGAGCGCGCACCTGGCGATCTCCATGATCGCTGTGTCCTATGCTGATCACGTGATGTGGTAAAAGGCCAATAACAGCGGCCTTTTACCACGTGATCAGCCGTGTCCAATGACACAGCAGATCACCGGTAAAGGCAGTTGCTGGTTATCGGCTGCACTTTCCTCTTGCTGTCACAGCAGAGGAGGGATCGGCACCAATCATCAGGGCACTGATGATCAGTGTCCTGATGATCGGTGCCCAGCAGTGCCACCCACCAGTGCCGCCCACAAGTGCCCAGCAGTGCCGCCCACAAGTGCCGCACATCAGTGCTGCCCAGCAGTGCCTCCAGTCAGTGCCCAGCAGTGCCGCCAGTCAGTGCCCATCATTGTTGGATATCAGTGCCAGCTCATCAGTGCTGCCTATCTGTGCTGCCCATCAGTGCCCGCTACTACTGCCTATCAGTACTGACTATCAGTGCAGCCTCATCAACGCACATCAGTGAAGGAGAAAATATTACCTGTTTGCAAAATTTTATAACAGAAACAAAGAAAACAAATTTTTTCTCAAAATGTTTGCTCTTTTTTTGTTTATAGCACAAAAAATAACACGTCCAGCAGTGAGTGCATGCCACCCAAAAAAAGCTCTATTTGTGTGAAAAAAATTATAAAAATGTAATATGGGTTCAGTGTTCCATGACCACGCAATTGTCACTCAAAGTGCGACAGCACTGAAAGCTGAAAATTGGCCTGGGCACGAAGGGGGTATAAGTGCCCGGTAGTCAAGGGGTTAAACTCTTAGTGCCTTATCTGTATTAAATTAGCCCCAGAACCTGTGTAATTAATATGTGTTTGGTTTTAAAGGGATGAGGTGGAAACCATACATGGCTGGACGAATGCTTGTCACATTCATCCGACCAATTTTTTTTATATACAGACCCTGTAGACTTGTATTGCATGAAGGAGCAGAAAACCATTGTGTACACTGCAAAGCAAGAAGCAGAGCCTCCATAAGTAAATGTGGCTGTCCCGTGTACATATCTAATTACAAACCATTATTAGGAGCAAGGTTGGAAAATGTTAACACACTTAGATAACAGTATTAACATCAAACTGATCTCTTCTACACGTATGTAAAAATAAAAACCCACTGAAAAGACTACATGTTTCCTTTAAAGGGGGGATTTTCGTTGTTGCATGACTAATCTGCATTAAACTGGCCATGACTTTCTAGTTCCCCTCCCATAGTAGACATATGATCTGCATTATAGGCCGAGTACCTGTCACTTCCTGTGCTGATGCGCTCTGGGCTTCTTCTTTCCATGCAAGCATAAAAATCTTTCACTTTCTTCATCTGTTTCACAAATGCTTCTAACAAGCCTGAGCTGGAGGCCAAACCATTCTCTATAGTAATGAAAGAAATCGTGTTGTGGACCCAGACTGATGGCCTTCCATCCAAAGTCCTGCAATTAGGACTTCTACTTACCCAACCGGATCAGATCTCCCCACCTGTTTGTTTCAGTTATTCATGCCTTGGGACTTCCCGGACAGAGGAGAGATGTCAAATGTCAAGCTCTCCAGCTGAATAACGGGAATAAAGAAGCCACACAGGATGGGAACTGTAAGGCTGAACATTCAACAACTCTTTTCATACAATTGCTGACTGGAGGATTATAAAGAAATTAGGATTGACTTCTACAACCCTTTACATAATTGTAATAGAGGCAGGTGTATAATAAAATGAATGATCATTGTTTTAACATCACGTGCTTTATTCAGTTAAATTGAGCTTGAAGAGCGCACAGAATTTCGGATCCTAAGGGCTAAGGTGTGTGACTCTCATGGGTAAATTCTGGAGCTTTAGCCCAAAATATTTGGCAAAGACTACTACAACAAAATGATTGTCAAGAGGCTATTTTTGAAAATGCAGGCTTAAATGACACCTAAATGAACTCAACAAACGCATTTAATAAACAAGTTTTTAGAAAAATTGTTGTAAGCAGAAAATCCATAGAAATAATTTCATATTAGCATTTGAAGTTGTCATTACATGAAACTGAGATATATAATGATATTAAAGGCAATTGAAAAAAAAATCACACTTACCTGCTCTGTGCAGTGGTTTTGCACAGAGCAACTGAAAGAGCAAAAGATCCGTTCCCGGTAAGTGCCGAATCTGTATAACCCCTCCACAGACACACTGGCCCCAATCTGTGATCACAGATGCAATGGAAAAACAGAATGGTTGGCCGCACAAACAGCGATGTGGTGGATGAAATCCTTTATTGGAATCCTTTACATGCAATATGATAAATACATGACAGCTCCAAGACAGGACAGAGGCACGGTAGATGCGTTTCACCCGAACACTTGCTTAGTCATTACTGATTTTCACTTGTCAGAGGAAGCTTTAAACAGAATATAACAGCTGATGACAATTGGCAATTAAACTTGAATCAGGAATAACCCCCGGTTCACATATATGCGGCCGTGCGGGCCACGTTTTGCACGTGCACGAGAGCCCATTCATTTGAATGGACTCCCATGCCCGTGACACGCAAAGACGAAGTCTCTGCACTTCTTTGGAAAACGCAGCCCACACGGGAACCTCAGTTCCCAGTACGGTTGTGTTTTCCAGTGCGGGCAGCGTGCCAATAGAACTAATGGCACCCGCCCGCTGGTCCACATTTCTCTGTGCGGGTGGTGCGGCTGCACAGATTTTTTTGCGGATCCTCAGCGGCACCAACAACATTATATAGTATACAAATCACATGACACAACTTTAAAAACATGACATATACTGGCAGAAATGAAAACACACCTCTGATATACGTCATACCTGGAATAAATCACAGATATGTGAAATTTGGAACTGGCATAATAGGCATAATAGGCAGATACCTAAAACCTTTATTGTGTTCGGTGCAGACAGGAAGGAAAATAACAGCCCTAAATATAATAAAGAAAAATATAAAAAGAAAAAATAAAAATAAAATCAACTCTACTCATTAAAATGAGTAACATCCCACTCGGCATTCAGACCTTGAGGGATGCGTGAATAACAGATAAGGACAGCGCCTCTGGAATTAAAAAAAATATAAATAAGGAATATGTTTAAGGAGAGCCACTATCAACCCAAACAGGGCAACCAACCAAAGCAATAAATGAGGGAAGCGTGTCCGCAAATGAAAAATCCAAAAAACCTCCCGTTTGCACAGAACACGAAAGGTGTCAGCCTCTCTAGCAGGAGTCTTAACCCTTTGTATCACTTGAATACCAATTATGGAACAATCACCACCATGTAAAGAGTTGAAATGTCTAGATACATTGGTGGAACGATTGTTTCTCACATCACCCAGATGTTCACAAAACTTACCTTTCAGTTTTCTGCTTGTTCGTCCCACATATTGTGTATGACGAGCAAGACAGGTGGTGAGATAAATTACATATTTGGTGTTACAATTAACACCAAATTACACAAGTTACAAAAAAAATTGATGTGAAAAACCTTTCCATTACTGGTAGAAGAAAAACTATTCCCTGTAATCATGTGGGAACAGGACAAGCAATCCAATGCACCACATTTAAATTTGCCCTGAAAGTGGAGCTAAGAAGTAGATGAAATGAATGTTGGATTGAAAAAACTTAAGTTCCTGCCTAGAGAGAGTGCCCTTCTGGAAATAATGTTAATACCCTTACTCAGAATTTTGGAACAAATATTGTCATTGTATAAAATCGGTAAATATTTATTGACTATATTGTTTATTTGTCCAAATTCTGAACTGTATGACAAAACCAAAGAAGAATAACTAAATTTATCTGATTGTTTTTTCCTAGTACCTTTAAGTATCTTTGATCTATCTTTTTGTTTTGCAATACCATAGGCTCTATCAAGAGTGCACTTAGGATATTCTTGCTCTATAAACCGATGAAACAATGATTGTGATTCCCGTTCAAAATCTGAAGTATCAGATTTGCACAGAGCAGCCTCGATCCTCTTCTTCTTGGGTCCTCCTTCAGCGCTCCTGACCCCTCCCTCCTGCCAAGTGCCTCCAGAGCAAGTAGATTGCTATGGGGGCACCCAAGCAGACTTGCTCTTGAGCCACTGCTCTTTGTGTCCATTCACATACAGAGCAGCAGTCAGCCCCACCTCCTCTCTCTCCTCATTGGCTCACTGGCTGTGATTGATAGCCAATGGCTCCCGCTACTGTATCAGCCAATGAGGAGGTACTTGGGGGAGCTTAGGCTCTTGTGCACATTGCTGGATCATGATGGGGCTCAGGTAAGTATTAGGGGGGCTGAGGGGCTGCTGCACATAGAAGTTTTTTTTACCTTCATGCATAGAATGCATGAAGGTAAAAAACCTTCAGCCTTAAGCCTTTACAACCACTTTAAAGCTCAACTCCAGGTAGACATTAAGAGATTTCAATGTATGTATTAATTTTCATTTTAAGCACATTAGTCTCCTATAATGCTCTACTGTATTGCATGGTGCTGTCAGTCTATACTGGAGTCTAGTTAGCAAGCTGGTGGTGGGTCTGACCAGGTTCAAGTGCTTAAAGATAAACTCCATGAATGACCTGCATTTATTTTCTCTTTAAAAGAGGCATTTAAGGCTGCATATGATCACCTTGTATAAATAAATAGCCCCTACAGAAAACTGGGTGCAACATGGCTTATTTTAGGGTTTTTGCAACTAACAAGGGGGTACTGAAGCAAAAGAGGTGCCTCTGGGCACAAGCAGATCCTCCACACATGGAAGGGTTTCTTTGCAATAAGATCTGTAAAAATATGGAAAAGACTTCCACAAGATCAAGTTCTTGCCAAATCTGTAGATTGTTTTAAAAAACGGGGTGTTTTAAATCAGGGGTCTCTAAACTACGGCCTACAGGCAACATCTGGCCCACTACAAGATTTTATCTGTCCAAACAACCAGGGCCAATGGCATATGTTCAGACTCAGTGCACAAACTGAATAATTAGAACAGTTGGTCTCTGCTTCTGATGGGGGCTCTGATCTAAGGAGGAACTCTGATGGCGACCCTGATGTATGGGGGAACTCTGGTATGCAAGGGGGGCTCTGAAGTGATGGGGGAACTTCTGATGTGAAATGGGAACTCTGATGTGATGGAAAGGCTTCTGATGTTATGGGAGCTTCCAATGAGAAATTATTTCTTGGAGCCCGCTTATTAATTAATTTAAATTATATTAATATATACTGATTTCTTTTCAGCCTGAGAATATTTGTAAAAAATATGGTGTGGCCCTTGTACTGAAAAGTTTGGTGACCCCTGTTATAAATGATATAATGTTTTTTAGAAAATGTGGCACCCTGTCCTAAACAAGGGCTATTGCCCAAATGTAGTTTTTGGCTGGGTGTTAGTCAGTCCAGATTGATTTGTATAGTTTTTCATTTGGTCTTCCCATAAGCTCAGTGGGATTGTGATTTCTCACTATTGCCAGCAGGTGTCAATGGTACCACTGGTAGTAGCATGACATTGCATAACAAGACTGAGCTATGAATGTTGGACTGGGGCTCGATGTTCTTTCTCAGTCCCCCACCTTAACTAAAAACTCAGATCTGGGGTGACATGCTGGCCCACCCCTTTCTCTGGAGGTGCCACAAGGCCTCCATGTCCAGGGGAGTGATACAAAAATATTATTGGCCCATTGGCCCATTAACCCCTTAACACCACTTTCTGGTGGCTCTTTAAGTAGGCTCAAAATAGCCCCAAAGGAGAGGCAGCTTCCATTTCATGTAACCAATGTGATTGGCTCTCACAACAGTTACATGATTGAAAGCCGATCCCACTGGCTCCCAATCAGAAGCCATGACAGTGAGAGCATGGTCTATGTGCTGGGCGAATGCAGTGAGTGTGCTGCTGTGGACACATACGTTCGGCATATGCGGTGGCTGGGTGTAAAGATCCACCTTTATTGCCGCCATATATATGTGTTACATAGTCAGCATGAAGATAATATTAATTAATTAATATTAATAACACTGCAGAATGTTGTTCCAGGGAGTATCCAGTTTCCTTAGTAGGCAGCCCATAGATGAATCTATTTTTTTTTGTTCAACAAAAAAAAAAAAAAGACTTGATTCCCCCATCAACATCAAGAGTGAAAAAAAAAAAAAAGATTCATCTATGGGCTGCTTAAGGCAATCAGATAGTCAGTGTTGAGCCTTTGTATTCATGCAGAGGGGAGACTTCCCTGCAATCAGAATACATTGACTGAGCTGGGAAAATCTGACAGGCTGGTTGTACAGAAGTCAATTGGTAGATCAACCTCTGTACAACCAGCCTACCCATACATGGGTTGAAATGCGGCCGGTCCCTTTTGAACCAGCCAAATTCTGATATATATGGCTGCTTTTAGTTAATATGGAAGACTTTTTTTCCCCATTGGAGCAAACTGGACAACACCTTATAAGGGTTTTTGCTTAGTTTAACAAACATTTAGTTGGTTTTACGTTCTCAGAAAGGTATTTGTTTTTGTATTTTGGTTGAACTCAGCACACATTTTCCTTTTTTCACCCTTTGTGAGCATTACAGTTTCATTGAGTCACTAATGCCAGACATACATGAATCGAAATTCAGCCAGTTCATCAGGGACCAACCAAATTTTGATCCATGTATGGGCAGGCTGGTTATACAGAAGATGATCTACCGGTTGACTTCTGTACAAACACCGTGCCAGGATTTTCTTGATCGATCAGTGCCACCGGGTATTGCAGGCAGCATTGATCAGTGTATTCTGATGGTGGGGAAGTCTTCCTGCTGTCAATACAGTAACTCAGCGGAAGAATTTCCCCATCCACATTGAATGTGTTAATGGGGGAATTGAGTCATTTTTTTCGTTCAACCCGCTAGTTGAACAAAAAAAATAAATTATGTACAGGCCAGGGCCGGACTGACAACTCATGGGGCCCCTGCGCAATAGGGGATCAAGGGACCCCCGTGTCCTTGCCCACACCCAAAAAAGCCTATGAAAAAGGTACCAAGGGCATCTCATGGGGCCCCCTACTGACCCTGGGCCCTCGGGCAGTGCCCGAGTTTCCAAATGGTCAGTCCGCCCCTGCTACAGGCTTCCTTAGTTGTAGATGTTAACACACATTTTTTCCTTTTCTTGTTTCTTGGTTTTTATTCAGCTCTGGTGTATTATAAATAAAACTTTCTTTTTATTTATTTTTGTGGCTTTTTCTTTGTTTAACCGGCAGGCGTCACCTGTGCTGCTGCTGTTTTTGAAAACCTGCAAAAATAACTTTTGAGCACAACAAAAAGCAGTTATGCAATCATTCTAGAACAGCAAAGTCAGATTAGATAATTTGGTGATATGTTGCTGATTAAATTATGGCAAGCTTGCTGATCTCCACTTTTAATAGTAAAATGAATCATGCAGCATCTGTCAATTTCTGGAAAAATAAAATAATCATTTTACATTAGTTTCTGTTAAATGTATATGAATCACTTAGTAAGTATTAATAAAAAGTTTTTCTTTTTGTTTGTTTAGAATTTTATATCTGGTAGCGTAAAAATTGAAAGCGGTATTATAACCAAAAGTAAACATTTATTATACTGCAGCTTACCGTTACCTTACTCTTAGATGTGATGGCTGCATTCGTTTTCTTTTTTAGGTTTACTTTCCTTTTTTTTAACCTGGTGATCTTGCCAGTAAGCCTGTTGTTATTCAACAAAACAAGCTCTCCTTCAGATGTAGCAGTTAATGGGTTGAGACAAACCATATACCAGTAACAGGAGGTGCTTACAATGGTCTGATTGTGTGACTGAAGTGTGAGCTGGAATTTGGTTTCAGCTTGTTAGTGTATCTAAATATGCTAGTACATCTAACATATGCAGAGCAAAAAATGTGTTTTGTTTCATTAAGCTACTCATTTTGTTTTGTTGCATTAGTAATTAAATAATTTCATTTCATTTATTAGTTTTTGACCAGATTGAACATTTTTCCAATGGATTTTGAAATTTTCTAATCAAATTTGAATCGAAAATATTGAATGCATTCAAATTCACTGTGAAGAATAACGTGTTGTTAAGGAGTAGGGCGGCCTAGCAGCTGCTGCACCATTCCCAACCATGGCTCATCTGCTGTCAGCAGGATTCCTGCTGACAGCAGAATATAGACAAACCAGTGCTGACATTTAAAAAAAAAAATAGCGTGGGGTCCCCCCCAATCCGTACCAAACACTTTTTTTTGGTAACGGACTTGTGAAAATTGTCTCCTTGTTTTTATTTATTTATATGGGCTACAGTGTACGCCATATCCATTCACATGGGAGGGTAGGATCTGGGGCCCCCTTGTAAACGGGAGCTTCCAGATATCGGTAGGCATGGACACAGAATAACACTATTAGCCCCTAGGAGCAGAAAAAAAATGCTCATAATAGCTTCAAGGAAAACATTAGTATGCATGGAGCCTTAAAAGTCTGTGCAGACTGTCTCTGAAGAAGCTCTGAAAACAGCTGGCCAGAAAATGGAAAGGCTTTTCGTGGAGTGCACTGTTTCTCCCTTAGGACAAAGTACTTTGAGATGTCATGATTCAAAGTTTGAGGCTTGCTGTGAAGGCCAGTTATAGACTGGGGCAGTGGCCATTTTTTGTACTTTCTTCTTGTTTTTGCCTGATGAACGAACAAATGATCCCAGGATCTGAAGAATGTTATGGCCTCAATGTAGGCTTTTATAGGCTCTCTAACATCTAATTGGCTTATTTGATGATTCTCTGAGTTTATGTAGGTCAAAAGGACCATTTATGGGTAACCTGGATGGCTGAAGGCACCTTGAGAGCAGATTCTAGCATCAGTATTAGGACTGCTTGATTGGAGAAGAACAGTTAATTCACCTCAAAAGCTGGAAAATCCGAAACTCTACTCTCTAAAGTAACTGCTTCCAGAAGTGCTGTTTTAAATGAAAGATACCAGACAAAACAGGAGTAGCCTGAGTTGAACTGATCTGAGGCTAGAATGTCAAGAATTAAAGGCAGATTCCACTTGGGAGGCACTTGTTTCCTCAGCAGGCTATTGTGGAGAACTGCAAGCTAGCTCATGGGAAGCTTAATGGACTTTCATAAAGCCTGATAGGGGACTTTTAGAGAAATATAGAGAGCTCCAAGATGTTACTGACCTGGTGGGATAAAGCCATGTATGCTGATTCAGCTCCAAACTCCTGAAATTTCTACCATATTTTGTGTCAGATTGGT